>NW_026057578.1:72732287-72820644 GCF_023721935.1 Panthera uncia
CAAGATAGATCACAAACTGGGTCACAAAATAGCCCTTCATAAGTACACAAGAATTGAGATCATACCATGCATAATTTCAGACCACAATGCTATGAAGCTTGAAATCAACCACAGGAAAAAGTCTGCAAAACCTCCAAAAGCATGGAGGTTAAAGAACACCCTACTAAAGAATGAATGGGTCAACCAGGCAATTAGAGAAGAAATTAAAAAATATATGGAAACAAACGAAAATGAAAATACAACAATCCAAACACTTTGGGATGCAGTGAAGGCAGTCCTGAGAGGAAAATACATTGCAATCCAGGCCTATCTCAAGAAATAAGAAAAATCCCAAATACAAAATCTAACAGCACACCTAAAGGAAACAGAAGCAGAGCAGCAAAGACACCCCAAACCCAGCAGAAGAAGAGAAATAATAAAGATCAGAGCAGAAATAAACAATATAGAATCTAAAAAAACTGTAGAGCAGATCAATGAAACCAAGACTTGGTTTTTTGAAAACATAAACAAAATTGATAAACCTCTAGCCAGGTTTCTCAAAAAGAAAAGGGAGAGGACCCAAAGAGATAAAATCATGAATGAAAATGGAATTATTACAACAAATCCCTCAGAACTACAAGCAATTATCAGGGAATACTATGAAAAATTATATGCCAACAAACTGGACAACCTGGAAGAAATGGACAAATTCCTAAACACCCACACACTTCCAAAACTCAAATAGGAGGAAATAGAAAGCTTGAACAGACCCATAACCAGTGAAGAAGTTGAATCAGTTATCAAAAATCTCCCAACAAATAAGAGTCCAGGACCAGATGGCTTCCCTGGGGAGTTCTACCAGATATTTAAAGCAAAGATAATACCTATCCTTCTCAAGCTGTTCCAAAAAATAGAAAGGGAAGGAAAACTTCCAGACTCATTCTATGAAGCCAGTATTACTCTGATTCCTAAACCAGACAGAGACTCAGTAAAAAAAGAGAACTACAAGCCAATATCCCTGATGAATATGGATGCAAAAATTCTCAATAAGATACTAGCAAATTGAATCAACAGCATATAAAAAGAATTATTCACCATGATCAAGTGGGATTCATTACTGGGATGCAGGGTGGGTTCAACATTCGCAAATCAATCAACGTGATACATCACATTAATAAAAGAAAACATAAGAACCATATGATCCTGTCAATCGATGCAGAAAAAGCATTTGACAAAATTCAGCATTCTTTCTTAATAAAAACCTTCGGGAAAGTCGGGATAGAAGGAACATACTTAAAGATCATAAAATCCATTTATGAAAAGCCCACAGGTAACATCATCCTCAATGGGAAAAACTGAGAGCCTTTTCCCTGAGATCAGGAACACAACAGGGATGTCCACTCTCACCGCTGTTGTTTAACATAGTGTTGGAAGTTCTAACATCAGCAATCAGACAACAAAAGGAAATCAAAGGCATCAAAATTGGCAAAGATGAAGTTAAGCTTTCACTTTTTGCAGATGACATGATATTATGCATGGAAAACCCGACAGACTCCACCAAAAGTCTGCTAGAACTGATACATGAATTCAGCAAAGTCGCAGGATACAAAATCAATGTACAGAAATCAGTTGCATTCTTATACACTAATAATGAAGTAACAGAAAGACAAAGAAAGAAACTGATCCCATTCACAATTGCACCAAGAAGCATAAAATATTTGTTAAATTACAAAATAAAAATCTCCTGTTAGAAATTTACCAAATCATTTTATAGCTGAAAGTGCTGCTTCTGAATGTTATGTTTAACCTGAATAGCTGACAGATTTATCCTTTCAATAACTTCCCACTCCTGCCCTTCTAACCCTCTACCTACTAATTTTGTCTTATTTAGTCATGAATAAATAACATTTATGATTACAGTATGTGATAGCCCTTGGGAACTGTGAGATGGTCTTAACTGGAATTTAAATTTCTATAAGCAATAATCCAGTTTGTCAGATTTTGGGATCTTAGCCATGTATACTTAGCATTATTCAATCACCAGAGTCATATCTTTAGAAAAGAATTGGTCTCACCACATAAATTTAGTCTCTGAATGAAAGTCAGCATGAGTTAAACAGACACAACTAATTGGGTCTTCACTGTAAAGAACCATAAAGAACATTTCTTGGTAAGTTGTGGCATAATTGTTCATTATTTGATAGAAAACTCTTCATTGGGAAGATGTTTTGCTATGAAAATATAAAATATATGAATTGAGGGTACTTTTGGGGAGGTAATCATTGGGAGGTTTAAATCATGCTTTAAATGTAACAGAAGTCTTTGCAATTTGATGCTAGGGAAGCAAATTTGAAATGAAATTTAAGATATTTTTGGACTGATCAAGTTTGTCTTCTAATTACAGCATGGTTTAGTTTGTTTAACAAAACGTTACCAACACTTGGGTGAAAGATAGAGCTGGATGATTTTAGGTGGAATTTAAGCCACCTGTTTCCCTGAATTTTTCACTTTCTCATTACCTCTTTTATACATACACAGTAATTTAGAGAATCAGTAAAAATCAGGATTGATCTTTAATTTCTATAGAGTTTGCAGGGTCCTAGTAGAAATGCTACCTCAGTAGGTAGCTTTTTGGATTGAACACATTTTCTCCAGGAAAGGGGGCTTGTAACCACTGGGAATGAAGTGTAGGTTGTAATTCTGAGTTATTTGTTGATGTAGGCCAAATTCCAAACAATGAACTAGAGGTGAAAGTCCCTAGGTCCAATTACAAATCCCCATGGCCTCTTTAGTTCCTTTTGTTTTTCTTCTCATTACATTATTAACTATAGAATGTCAGGGGATACATCAAATTTCCATAATGGAAGCATAAAGTACAAACAATTTATACCTTAGAAAATTCTTTATTTTAGATGTAGGGTTCTCATATTTAATGTATACCATTATTGAACTCTAGATAACTTTTTCTTTGTTAACTTTCTGCAGATTTTTTCATTTTTCCCCATGATATTGGACCTTAATTTTTATGACTTCTTTTCTTCTCTTTATATTAAATTTGTGTCCACATCAAATATGACGTTTGAAAATAATTTCACCTGTGACTTCCATTATTTTCCTTAGTTGAATAGTCTTGTATTAGATTCCCCTGTACTTCTTTTTTTTTTTAATTTTTAAATGTTTATTTATTTTTGAGAGAGAGAGAGAGAGACAGAGAATGAGTGGGTGGGGGACAGAGAGAGAGGGAGACACAGAATCTGAAGCAGGCTCCAGGCTCTGAGCTGTCAGCCCAGAGCTCCATGTGGAGCTTGAACTCACCAACTGTGAGATCATGACCTGAGCTGAATTTGGAAGCTTAACTGACTGAGCCACCCAGGCGCCTCATGGATTCCCCTGTATTTCTTGAGCTTCAGCATGTTCCCTTCGAAAGCATTAGATTTACCGTAAAGAAAAAAGCGAAGTTTTAAGAAGTGGCAATATTATCTCTGGTGCTGTTTACACACCATATTATTTTTCTAAAAAAATTTTTTAACGTTTATTCATTTTTTGAGAGACAGAGTGTGAGCAGGGGAGGGCCAGAAAGAGAGGGAGACACAGAATCCGAAGCAAGATCCAAACTCTGAACTGAGAGCACAGAGCCTGATGCGGAGCTTGAACTCGCAAACCATGAGATCATGACCTGAGCTGAAGTCAGACACTTAACCCACTGAGCCACCTAGGCACCCCACTGTATTATTTTTCTAAATACCACATTTAAGCTTTTTTCCTTTGAAGTTATTCATTATACATGATTATTGTACAAAATAAGAAAATAATGACAGGCAAAGAGGCATAAATGAAAATCACTCAAATCCTATCACCCAGAGATAACAAGTGTTAATATTTTCATTTTGATGTGCTTTATATCTTTTAATATCTTTTCATTTATACACATACATGTATTATGTATGTATAATGGGGTCATACTATGCCTACTTAGAGCACAACTATTTTTTCCCATCTAATATTTTTATAAACACATTCTCCTGTCCACGATTAGGTATTAATGCTATCATCTAATAGTTGTTTAATGGTGTTGTTGTAGACTGCTGTGGTTTATTTGGCTAACCCCTAATAATTGGATATTTAAATTGTTTCCAACTTTATACTGTCATAAAGAGTTTTCCAATGTATAAGAGTGTCCTTATACATGTATCTTGTGCATTTGACTATTAAGATGAATTTTTGTTTATTTTATTATTATTATTATTTTTTTTTTTAATTTTTTTTTCAACGTTTTTAATTTATTTTTGGGACAGAGAGAGACAGAGCATGAACGGGGGAGGGGCAGAGAGAGAGGGAGACACAGAATCGGAAACAGGCTCCAGGCTCCGAGCCATCAGCCCAGAGCCTGACGCGGGGCTCGAACTCACGGACCGCGAGATCGTGACCTGGCTGAAGTCGGACGCTTAACCGACTGCACCACCCAGGCGCCCCTATTTTATTATTTTTTTAATGTTTATTTTTGACAGAGAGAGAGTGCAAGTGGAGGAGGGCAGAGAGAGGGGGATAGCAGATCCAAAGCAGGCTCTGTGCAGACAGCAGCAAGCCTTATGTGGGGCTTGAACTCGCAAACTGTGAGATCATGATCTGAGCTGAAGTCGGACCTTCAACTGACTGAGCCATCCAGGTGCCCCAGGATGAATTTTTAGAAGCATCATTTCTGGGTCAAAGGGTAAGCACACATTGATATCTTTACCAAATTGGTCCCAAGAAATATTACATCAATATATAGTTCTTCCTGTTGAATATAAGTGATATTTTATCCCATACTATCCCTTTCTTTTTAATCTTTGGCTCTGTTACCATTGAAAGTGACATCACACGATTTCTAGTTCAGTGAGGCTGAATACATTTTTATATATTTAGTGGTACAGTTGTGATTTCTTAAAATGGATTGTCTGTTTCAGTGTTTAACCTATTTTTCTATTAAGTCTATTTATAGAATTTAAGAAATGCAATAACTCTTTGTTTATTAGATATGATACAAGATTCAAAAAATCTTGTCATTTGCCTTTCAATGTTTGCAGTATTTTTGATGTGCAGTTTAGACCTTTAAGTTTTATTTAAAAAATTAAATATTTTTACAAAAGAACATGCATAGATACAGTGTTTGAAACACTAATTATAATAAAACAAGTAACCCTGTACTCACATCCCAGTTTAAGGGTAGTACATTTCCCAAACTCTTATTGTATCACATTTTCCCTTCTTTCAGAGGCAGCAGATTTCTTTAATTTTGACTTCTTTTCTTTATAGTTTTGTCATATATGGATAATTCCTAAATAACGTATTATTTAATTTTGTATATTTTTGAATATATACAACTAGAATCACACTTTATAATTCTTTTGTGACACCATTTATTTATTTATTTATTTATTTATTATTTTTTTAAGTTTATTTATTTATTCTGAGAGAGACAGAGAGAGCACAAGTTGGGGAGGGGCAGAGGGAGAGGGAGACAGAGAATCCCAAACAGGCTCCATGCTGCCAGTGCAGAGCCTGATGCAGGGCTCCATCCCACAAAGTGTGAGATCATGATCTCAGCCAAAACCAAGAATCAGATGCTTAACTAACTGAGCCACCCAGGTGCCCCGACACCATTTATTTTTTTAACTAAACATGACCCATTGACACTCACCCACATGGAGGCACCCTTTTTAATGCATGTAAAGGCATTCCATTATGTGGCCAGATCACAATTTATTGATTCATTCTGTTATTTCTAGTTTTTTTGTTATTATAAAATAAAAATGCTACCTTGAACACTGCTGGTGCTAGTACAAAATGGTACAAACCCTTTGCAGGACAATTTGGCTTTTTTTAAAGCAGAAAATATGATTATCCTACAAACCAAAATTCCAATACTGAGAATACACTTTTTGTACATAAGCACCAGGAGATATGTACAAAAGGTTTACTTTTGTAAATATTACTGGTGAAGTGAGCATCTTTTCCATGTGTTTATTGGTCATTTGTGGATACTCTTCTGAGGAATGCTTTTTATTTATTTTATTTTATTTTTTTGTCTTTTGACCATTTTTCTGTTGAGTTGTCTGTTTTTGCTTCCTTTTCTTCCTTTCTTCCTTCCTTTCTCTTCTTTCTTTCCTTCTTTCTTTCTTTCCTTCTTTCTTTCTTTCTTTCTTTCTTTCTTTCTTTCTTTCTTCTTTCATTTTGAGGGGTTCTTTACATATTTTGGATACTAATCTTAAATCAGCTTTATTTGTGAAAATGCCTTCTCTCAGTTTGTGACTTATTTTTTCCACTTATTTTTATGGTATCTTTTGGTGTCATCATAATTTAATTTATCAAGCTTTGCTTTCATGATTTGTGCTTTGTAATTTCTTGCTTAAAATTTTTTTCTACTCTAAGGACATAAAGATATTCACTTATTTTTTTTCCTGAAAGATAAACAAGTTTGTTTTTCATATTTATGTTCCTTTATGCATCTGAAATTTTTTTTTTTTTAAATAGCACTTGATGACAGTTAACAGTCACCAAATGGTAGGCACTGTGGTCAACCCCTTTGCTGCCTCCACTGATCACAGGTATCATTTTTTTTTTAATGTTTATTTATTTATTTTGAGAGAGAGAGAGAAGGAGCATGAGTGGGGGAGGGGTAGAGAAAGAGGGGGACAGAGAATCCTGAGCTGTGACCCCACAAACTGTGAGATCTTGCCCCAAGCTGAAATCAAGAGTCCCATGCTTAACTGACTGAGCCATCCAGGCACCCCTGAAATTGATTCTTGTGAATGGTTTCACTGTGGTTGAAGGTTATTTTATTGGTCCCAGTTCTTCACCTCTTCTCCTATCCTCTTTGTGACTTCAAGTTCCTCCCACAAAGTTAGATGTTAGTTAACCAGCTCTTGCATTGGGATCAGTCTCTGGCTTGTTTTGGCTAACAGAATGAGCAGAAGAGACATTAGCTTCAAGCCTAGGCCTTAAGAGGCCTTGTGTGTTTCTGCTTCTTCCATTGCTACGAGAAAAACATGTCTAGGCTTGTCTACCAGTCCCAAGAGGAAGAGAGCTATTCCAAGCAAGCAACCTGAGCTGAGCCCAATGGATTTCAATAGAATTCCAAATAATTAGGACTTGTCACTGATGATAAACCATCACTTTTAAGCCACTGGATTTAAAGTGGTTAGTTCTGTAACACTAGTTAACAGATACAGGTGCTGATTCAATTTCTTTTCTTTTTTTTTTTTCTGGATGAAAACCAGTTGTCTCTCTTTTCATTATATATAGTGATATCTCTAGTCTTTTGGTTTTCTTCTGGTTAGTATTTGCCTATTACGTTTTTTTCCATCTTTTTACTTTCAGCCTATTTTTTAGTCCTTATGGGTTAACTGTATCATTTGTTTAAGTTCCATCTAACAATGTTGCTCTTCGAAGTAGAAAGCATAGTCATGTTTATTTATAGTGATTATTATGATTTTGAATTCATTTCTACCATCTTAACTTTCATTTTCTCTTTGTCTTACATTTTCTATGTTCTTTTTTTCTCCCTTTTGCCTTCTTTGGGACTTGTTTGTTATCATTTTTTTTTTCATTCTATTTTTTCTTCTAGTTTTTAATTAAATATACCCTTTCTATTAAATTTGTGATTATCTTAAAATTTTAGTATGTATATTTAACTTAAAAATGTTCAAAAATAATCACTGTCTTAATCCTCTTGAAAATTATATGGACTTTAGAACTCCTTAACCATATTCTTGATAACCATATTCTGTACTATTGTTTTCTTTTACTTTTGTTCTTTTTATTTATTTTTATTATTTTTTAAAAGTTCATTTACTTAAAAAATTCTTTTTAATATTTATTTATTTTTGAGAGAGAGAGAGAGAGAGAGAGCATGAGCAGCAGAGGGGCAGAGAGAGGGAGACACAGAATCCGAAGCAGGCTCCAGGCTCTGAGCTGTCAGCACAGAGCCCAGTGCAGTGCTTGAACCCATGAACTGTGAGATCATGACCTGAGCCAAAGTCAGACACTCAACTGACTAAGCCACCCAGGCACCCCTAAAGTTTATTTTGAGAGAGAGAGTGTACACAAATGTGAACAGGGAAGGGGCAGAGAAAGAGAGAGAGAGAGAATCCCAAGCAGGCTCTGTGCTGTCAGTGTGGAGCCCAAGGCAGGGCTTGATGCCATGAACCATGAGATCATGACCTGAGGCGAAATCAAGAGTTGGACATTTAACTGACTGAGCCACCTAGGTGCCCTTGTTTTATCTCTTTAAAAATGCCACAAGTTAGACATTGTTATCATTGCATTCAATGTTTATTTAATTTGCCAACGTATTTACTACATTTTCTCTCAGTATTTCCTCCTGCATTTCAGATCTTTGGGGCTTTGTCTTAGAGTCCTTCCTTTAGTAAGCATCTGCCGATGATAAACTTTCTCCATTTTTGTTTGAAAATGTTATGCTTATCTTGAAAGTTTACTACACAATTCTAGGCTGAGAGTTACTGTCATTCAACATGTTGAAGGTATTATTTCCATAATCTTCTGGCTTCCATGATTACTTTCAAGATGTTACTAGTCATTTTAATTGGTCATTTGTACATATTCTTTCTTTTCTCTCTAACTTCATTTAAGACCTCTTTAATTTAGGTATGCTGCAGTTTCTCATGATGTGTCCAAATAAGGATTTATTTACACTGGCATTGTTGTAATTCTTGAATCTGAGGATTTAAATCTTTCTACAGTTCTAGCAATTCTCTGGCATCTCCTCATTCTCTTTATTATCTTCTTTTGGCTGGCCTTTTAAACATATTTCTATCTTCTCTCTCTGCCAAGTCTCTTGACCTCTCTTTTTTTATGGTCAGTCTTTGATTCTCTTTGCTGCATATGGATACTCAGATTTACCTTCTGGTTTACTGGTTCACTCTTCAGTTTTGTCTTATCTTATCATTAATTTGACAATTAAGTTTCTAACCTTAATTATTGTAGTTTTCATTCCTAGAAGTAACATTTCATTTAGAAAAATATTTATTTATTTTGAGTGAGAGAGAGAGAGAGAACACAAGCAGGGGAGGGGCAGAGAAAGAAGGAGAAAGAGAGAATCCTAAGCAGACTCCATGCTGTCAGTGAAGAGCCCAACTTGAGGCTCGATCTCACAAACCCTGAGATCATGGCTTGAGCTGAAATGAAGAGTTGGACACATAACTGACTGAGCCACCCAGGTGCCCCAACATTTCATTTTTTAAAATCCTGTCCATTTTTTTTCTCATTTCTTATTTCTTCACAATATTCAGTACTTTTAAAAACACATTAAACTCACACTTTTTTATTGAATATACTATAATTCCAATATCGGTAGTTTCCATAGTCTGATCGAATGAATCGATTTTCCTGCTGACTCTTGTTTATGGTGACTTGGTTCCTTCTGCGTTTTGTGGTTTTTATTTGTAAACTCACAGTTATTGGAACTCTGTCCATGGGAAGTCTATGAGGCCTGGCTTAAAAGTGTCTTCTGTAAGAGACAATTTTCATTTGCTTCTGTAAGCCAATTAGGGGGTTACAAAATCAAGAGCTATTTTGGTTTACCTTAAATTTGTTTTGTTTTGTTTTGTTTTGTTTTGTTTTTAGTCCACTTAGATAATGTGAAGTCTGTTATCAAATCAAAAGGAAAGTTGACTTGAAGCTATTAGTTTTCAGGCATTCTCACCATCTTTTCCAGAATCTGGAATCCAGAGCCCTTCCTCTGTGTGGCAGAGGATAGGGATTTTTGTTTTGTTTTATTTTGTTTGTTTTTTTCAGCTTATCTTTTTTCACTGAGAATATTTCCTTTCATGACTTCAGCTTTGTGTAAGTATCTTAATCTTAATTTTTGCCTTAAATTGACTCTTTCCTTTTCCTTATTAAACTTGAAATCTTCAAACTTCTAGAAATCAGAAAATATCAGCAAGTGGCCTCAGAAAACTCTGTCCTTTAGTGCTTGACTCTCTTTTTGCATTCCAGCTATTAAATAATTTTTGCCTCTGAAGAATTCCTTTATTTTCTTCCATTGAGGCTATGGTTCTAAAAGGTTTTAAAAATGTTTTATTCTGAATTTTTCTGGTACAGAAGCATTCCTTGGGGGTACACCATGTTGCTGGAATTGTAAGTCTAGAAATTTAAATATTTGATGTAGTCAAATCTATCAACGTTTTCTTTAATAGGTTTTGTCCTGCTCCATTTCAAGAATATTCAAATATACGCATATATTTTCTTTTTGTAATTTCATGGTTTCATGTTTTAAATGTTTAAATATTTAATTCATTTAGAATTTATCTTTTTAAAAAAATTTTTTAATGTTTATTTATTTTTGAGACAGAGAGAGACAGAGCATGAATGGGGGAGGGTCAGAGAGAGAGGGAGACACAGAATCTGAAGCAGACTCCAGGCTCTGAGCACAGGCTCTGAGCCTCAGCACAGAGCCAGACGTGGGGCTCAAACTCACTGACCGTGAGATCATGACCTGAGCTGAAGTCGGACGCTTAACCGAGTGAGCCATCCAGGCACCCCTAGAATTTATCTTGATGAAACAGAAGAAGTAGAAATCTACTTTTATTTTTTCTTAGGCAATTAACTTGTCCCCAAATCTAGGTAATTTGTCAAAACATAAAAATATGAAATAATAAAGGCTGAATTAATTATCACCAATGAGAAGGGGTATGTTGAATAGAAGTTGTAAATGCACTTGTTAGCTGCATAATATGGAAAACCAATTATGAAAACGAATGGTTTTGTATTTTTTAAAGTATCTTAATTTCCTTTGTACTCTTGCAAAGATAATGGACTTTGCCTCCTTGGTTTTATTTGCCAGTGCCTATTGTGGAAGATATCTTTTTTTCCTTAAAAATTCACAGGATACTATAAAATGGGGCATTAAAATAAGGAACTCAGGGGAACTGAAGATTTTTGATGACCTCATGTATAGATTCTGTTTTTCTGAAATCAGAATCTTGCATATATTGAATTTCATGAATTGAATTATATTGTGACATGATTATTGGTGGTCTACTAGAGAATTAGAAACAGATACACATTAATTTAGAAGGGGAAACTGGAACTTGAGAGGGGTGCAGGGATAACCTCAATGGAAGAATATTAGGCTCTTTTTCATAGATTAGATTGTGCTTTCTAGTCAAGTTTCCCTGTATCTATAGACTCATTTCCATGCAAACTAGAAATTTACTGTTCTATGAGGACTTGCATTATGGACATACTCTCAATCATTCAGCAATTATTTGTTGACCCTTTGAAATCTCATGTTGGGTTTTGTGTAGGATACAAAGAGACTTCATCCCTCATTTATTTATAATGTAGGAGAAGAGGCTATTTTTATTAATGGAACATATGAATTATTAGCCACGTTTTTTTCCCCAGAAAGTCAAATAATAGGGGTATGTTTGAAACTAAAAGTCCGTGGAAGAGACTTGACTCTGTTTCATGCTTCCAGATGTTATAGTGTTTTCCACTTACCATCAGAGCATTGGCTGCTATTGGCCTGTGGTTAGAGATGAACAAGGCAGTTTGGAATTGAATTAGGATTCTTTTTGATGTGCTAGAAGTTGCTTTGGGGACTACATTACTTTTTGATGTGTTAGAAGTTGCTTGTTTACTTGTTATTTTTTTCCTCATAAAAGGGAAGTTATGCAATTCTAAGCAACATTTGTTACATATACCATAGAATCCAAAGCAGTGTTAGGAACATAATAGGCATTCAATAAACACCTGTAAATTAACTGAAAAGGGAGCATAGACCATCACCCTATTTATTTTAACATTCTGGTTGATTGCATTCTAGGTAAATGGCAGTTTATTATAGAGAGAAAAACAGGACCTGATAGAATCTAGGAAAGATGTGGAAAGGGAAGGTTGTTCAGCAGGTCAGGAAATTTGAACCCGTTGTCAAGAGTTCTGAATGCTTTTCCTGTCGAATGTTATGAGGTGCTTACCCATCATCAATTTTAGTTTGTTTTTATGTGAGCCTAACTTTGAGTGATTTCTTAACTAGTGCTTTTTATTTAACATCAGGTTTTTTTTTTTTTAATGATTTGCATTTTGTTTCATGACAGTTGCCCAAAATATCCTTGAAAAAGGAGGGCTGTGTTCACCTTTAATACTTAAAAATCACTTGGAGTCAGTTCAATTGAGCATGAGTATGTGTTTGCAAGAAAGTAAAACATAACCAAAATGAGTAACCTCTGTTCTCTGAGGCTTATTGCATATCATTTATGCTTGAAAAAACAGAGTGAATTTATTTGTTTTAATGTCCAAAAACTTTGACCCAAAAGTTAAAAAGAGCTAGCTGACCAATACAGTAAAAATAGCTGCAAACTTACTTTTTAACTGGGGTAATATTTAACCTCACATCTCTTTATCACAG
The DNA here is from genome assembly GCF_023721935.1 of Panthera uncia. Lineage (NCBI taxonomy): Eukaryota > Metazoa > Chordata > Mammalia > Carnivora > Felidae > Panthera > Panthera uncia. Next base: position 72,744,676 of record NW_026057578.1, read on the forward strand.
AACATGTTGAAAACAGTTTGAAATAATTTTCTAGTGTGAGAAGCACATTTAAAATATCTACTATGGTAATATGAAGTGTAGGTTGGCCAAATTATCTGGATAACCCAGGTCACCAAAACCACCCAGGAGATAAAGGAGAGTTATTTTTTTTTAGTTTAAATTATCCAAATAGCTTATCTTTATAATCCCATGACACTAAGTAATTGCTCAATCTTCATCGGATCCCTGCTGCCTTGTGGACACAGTAATATTAATAAAATGAAAGGAGTTAAGGAAATAGCATGTCAGGAATCAGAAGCAAAAGCCTCATTTTACTTTAAAAATGTTGTTTTTAAATTAGAAATGATACATAATAATTTAGTTAAACCTGAAGAAATCCTGATTAATCTCTTCATATATCTATATTTTGTTGATTAATCCTGCGAGATTTTGCTCTGTTGTTTTCTATTTTCTCTCAAGGAGTGGGTGGATCTTAGCTTGATTTGATGTTCCCTCCCAGGCCACTAATAAAGGCAGGCATCTTTCCCAAATGATTTTTTTTATTATCTCCCTAGAAAATATTGCTGATGACAATATATTTTTTATTACCTTTTATACTGAACCTCTTCATTCTTCCTCAAATGACTGTAACAGTCAATTATTTAATATTTAATGAATAATTTTGGGGGTGCCTGGGTGGCTCAGTCGGTTAAGTGTCCAACTTCGGCTCAAGTCATGATCTTGCAGTTCCTGAGTTCGAGCCCAGCACCAGGCTCTGTGCTGACAGCTCAGAGTCTGGAGCCTGCTCTGGACTGTGTCTCCCTCTCTCTCTGCCCTTCCCCTTCTTGCGCTCTGTCTCCTTCTCTCTCTCAAAAATAAATTAACACTAAAAAAATTAAAAAAAATTTTTTGGATCAAACAAGGGCTTTTCCCCTCCTGCCAGGTTTTTAAAAAAAATTTTTTTACTGCTGTTAAATGTACCCTAGAAGGCAGAATAGAGAATATGAAAATCACACATTTAGTTATCTTTTAGACTCCGAGTTTGCCTATAGAGACAGTGATGTTGATAAAGTGACCTGTCAATAATTAAACACTTTTTTCCATGGTACTGTGCCTTGCACACTGTGGGGTATAAAATGTTAAGATGTGGTTGCTGTCAACAACTTACAGTCTGGATGAGGTGATCATATTTACATCTGAGCATTTGGCAATTAAATAGCGGCATAAGACAGCGTATGACTAACTGTGAAAATGAACAGTGTAAACAGCATGTACTGTAAGTGCTTCTAATGGAGGTTAAGTATCAGTAGAGGATATATAACTTAGCCCATGGAGTCACATCTTACTTGGGGGAGACGTGCCAAAGTCAATACACAATATAAAAACTATGTGAAGTGCATATTTTTGAAAGTCTCTTAAATCACTCATAATTTCACTATATATAGTCATAAATAGGTACTACACTGGATACCGACACATACTCTCTCTTAGCAAGTTCTGTTCAGTTAGTGTTTTGTTTACTGTATAAACAGATCCTTAAGGAACCTGGCTTGAATTTGTATTCAAAGCCCCAAAATCAGCCTCAGCATCATGAGCTGCTTATACAATGAGGGGTGCGTGGGGAGAGCATCTGACTGGTTCGGCATCTTTTGCTCCTTTACTGGAATAGGTGACAGAATTGTCCACACTTTATAGCTCTTTCTCCCTCACCCTCTCCTATCAAGTCTCTAGAGGTAACTTTACACAAGTTAAATGTGTATATGATATGTTCCATTGTATATAAATTACACATACTCTTGCCATCTCTTTATCTACTCATTCATGGTAATTTCTGCTTTGTTTTTGCTTGGCTGCATTTAACATTTGTGTGGCATACTTAGCTTAGTATATTAATTTTTCATGATTATTTTTATAAGATCGAGGCTCTCTTACTCAGGACTTTTGTATTCTCCTTTATCATTTTTCTATTTCTTCCCTTTCAACTGTTTAGTTTAGCGGGAGGAAATATACTCTATATTTCCATAAGCTAAAACCACTACCCGTTCTGTGTCCCACTCACTTCCTCTAAACTTCCATCCCCTAAAAGATCTACCAATCAGCCAATATTAAGGAATACTACAACCATGTAAGTATTGAAGTAAAGTTTAGAAAAGGAGCTTTGAAGTGCAGTAGGAAGGAAAACAGAGATATTTAATAGTTCAAAGCATCGTGTTGTAAATGCCAAGCTGGTGATACAGAAGGTAAGTGGTGTAAGAGGGAGACACACTCACTGCCTGGAGTGAGTGCCCTGAAAAAGTCCTTGAAAGGGCTGGGACTCAGTCAAGCCTGGAAGCTTGAGTAGGATTCAGATAAGCAGAGGACAGGGTGCATTCATAGCCACATTCATTTAGACCAAGATAAATGAGTATTCTCTGGTACTAGTCCTCTGTGAGTTCACGGTGTAGTGATGGAGACAAACAGGTAAAAAGATAAATTTCAATACAATGTGGTAAATGTGCTTGTATAAGGATTGGAATAAAGTCCTGTCAGGGCACAGGGACTCTGTTAGATTCTGATGGGAAGTAAGAAAGGAGGAGTCATTTGAATTGTACCTTATTTTTAAAGAAAAATTTTTAAATTTTTTTTAATTTATTTTTTAGAGAGAGAGAGAAAGCACGGATGGGGGAGGGAAAGTGAGATAGGGAGACAGAGAATCTGAAGCAGGCTCTAGGCTCTGGGCTGTCAGCAAGAGCCTGACGCAGGGCTCAAGCTCATGAATTATGAGATCATGACCTGAGCCAAAGTCGGATGCTTAACCAACGGAGCCACCCAGGTGCCCCTTGAATTGCACTTTAGAGGTAGGTAGGGGCTTCTCAGGGTACAGAAGGAAGAAACGCATAGTAGATCAAAGAAAGCACTCCTCCTAAGCATGGATCTGGAAAGGAAAAGAAGCCACCATGGCAGTGACAAAAGGCTGGGGGTGAGGGTTGCGGCACCTGGGAAAGCAAATTGTGAAACATCTCTTATGATAAGGGGAGGTCTTATGTTTCATCTTGAAGAATAAAGGAGTCAAAAGAGAGTTTTAAGTCACAGCATGACATCAGATTTTATTTCCTATAAGAAAATTCATTAAGCCTGTGGCTGGGAGACCAGCTAAGATTGAAAGCTACACAGGGCAAGGTTGTGTTTAATCCCTTTGGTATCTATCACATGGTAGGTAGCACCATCACATGGTAGGTGCTCTATAATATTTCAGTGAGTTAAACTTATTTGGTAGCCTGAGTAGTTTAAGGAAAGGTTGAGAGCCCAGTAAGACTGAAGCCTTAGTAGTAGAGATGGAAAGAAGAGATCAAATTTGAACAATGTTTGTGAGATGGAATCCATAAATGTCTATTGTCTGATCTGATGTGGTGGGAGGAGATTAGGAAGAAGAGAAAGTTGAAGATAATGTTAAAGCTTTTCACTTAGAAGGCCAGATGGATTTATCATGAATTAAAACATAAACCATAGGAGGCACTTCTCTTTTGGAAGTGGACATCTTTTGTGTAAAGGGCCTATGGATTTCTTGCTCATCTGTGTCCAGTTGGCAATGGGAAATACAGGCCTGGGAGGTGGGGTTGTGATTACAGCTGAGGATACAGATTTCAGAGTCATGAGCAGAGATTAGATGGGTTGGAAGTAGATGAGACCACACTGGAATGGCCATTGTCTGAGGAATGGTTCAGAATTGTACTGAGTTGAGTAGTATTCCCTCCCCCACCCAATTCATGTCAACCTGGGATCTCAGAATATAGCTCTATTTGGAAATAGGGTCGTTTATGATGTCATTAGTTAAGAAGAAGTTATACTGGACTAAGATGAGCCCTAATACAATGACTAGTCTTCTTCTTCTTCTTCTTTTTTTAAAGTTTATTTATTTTGAGAGAGAGTGAAAGAGTGAGAATTCATGTGCAGGGGAGGGGCAGAGAGAGAGGGTGAGACAGAATCCCAAGCAGGCTCTGCACTGTCAGTGTAAAGCCTGATGCAAGGCTTGATCTCATGACTGCAAGATCACGACCTGAGCCAATGTCAAGAGTTGGATACTTAACCAACTGAGGCACCCGGGCTCCTGGACTCATGTCCTTTTAAGAAGAAAAACAGAAGCAGAGATGGTGGAGAAGGCCATGTGAAGACAGAAATAGAGATTGGAGTCATGCTTATATAAACCAAGGGATGCCAAGGATTGCCAGGAACCTAGGAAGGGATAAAGAAGGATCCTCCTCTAAAAGCTTCAGAGAGAGCAAGGCCCTGATGACACCTTGCTTTCAGACTTCCAGTCTCGAGAATTGTAAGAGAGTATATTTATGTTGTTTTAAGCCACGTAGTTTGTGGCACTTTGTTATGGTAGTCCTAGGAGACTAATACAAAGACTAGGGATGGACCCTGGAACCTGGCAATTGAGGGTACCTGGGGACCTGTGACAGAGACAGAGAAGGAAAGGTCCCAGAGGGAAGGAAGAGCCATGTGAGTGCAGGTGTGGATGAGTGCAAGCATGGTTTCATCAGAAGAGACAATTTGTGTCAAGAGATGGTTTCGAGATAGAGTCCCAAAGGTATTTAGAACCAATCTGAAGTATACTTCTGTGCTGGATGCAGGTATGTGGTCAGTCTCTGACTGTTGTGGCTGAGCAGGGAGCAGAATGGTTCTGGGTTATTTCCACATCTCAAATCTTCTGTCTCTCAGGGTCATCCATTCCCTCTCTTGCCTCCAAACTCACACTGGTCTCCCTATTCTGTAAAGGACAGAACAATTTACCCTGTGTCTAGTCTGCCACCCCCTCTCATCTCTCTTTGCACTTACTGCCTCCATTTCCTCACCACTCACCCTCTGGGATTTGATTCTCTCCTTACTTTCCTGATTAGCCTTTAACTTGTTAAAGCCAGTGCCTTTTCCCTCCTCCTCATTTTCCTTGACTTCCCTGCATCTCTGCAGCGTTAACATTTCTGATCTTCTCTGCTTTGTTGAAAGTTTCTCTTCCTATGAATTCTCTGCTGCTATATTATTCCAGTTCTTAAATTACATCTTGGTCTCCCCAGGGTTCATTCTTCCTGCTGCTGCATAATGTGGGCTACATGACTCTTTTGGTTTAACTATGACTTCTGTGATTCTCTTCCTCCCTCCCACAGTCAATTTATATAACTATTTATTGAATGAATTAATTATGAGTTAATTCAATACATATTAATACCACCAAAATCCCTTCTCCACATCTGACTTCCCTCAGGCCTAATCTAATTTTGGTCAGGAATATTGAGCATTAACTCTAATCTGTGCCTGTTTTGTCCCTCTTATTTTATTTAAAATGTTTCCTAAAGGAGCTCATTGAAGAAAATTTGGAAGATATAGAACAGGTGAAAGGAGAAAAAATTACCCAATCTTTTCATTTTTTCTACATTTATTGTTTTTATAAGCATAGTTAAAAGCAAGTGTTTTTTTTTTATATATGTGTATTGGTAATATATGTCTTCTGCTCTTAAATTTAATATGATATAAGCATTTTCATGTCATTACTGATGTTAACAAGTATTTCTTATGGCTTCATAGTATTCTGTTGAGAGGTTAAATTAATTTTTCCTTAACTATTTTCTTAAGTTCAACATGAGTTGTTTCTATGTTTTTCTGTTATAAATAATGCTGCAGTAAGTATCTTTGTGCACAAAGCTTTACATTAGTCTAGATTTTTTTAAATGATACGTTCCCCAAAAAGGACTTTTTGGATCCAAGGTATAAATATTTAAAACCTTAATATGTCTTGTCAAGTTGCTTGTGAGAGAGTTCTACCAACATGCACACGAGCAATCTATAAGAGTCCCTATTTACCACAGCCCTGCTAAAATGTTTACTTAAATTTTCTGCTCTTTAAATACTTGATTGTTTTCCTCCAAGAACACTGATGGTGTGTGTCAGTGAATAAACCTACAATTCTGATACTTTTCGTGATACATGTGTTTAAGGACTGATAGTAGAAACGAAGTTGATGACAAGGGTTCGCCTTTCACTAACAAAAGCATGTTTACTTGGAAAGCAGAATCTCAGGAAAAGAAAGATCTGAGAAGAGAATTTGATATGGTTTTAGACGCAGTCTGTTTGAATCTGTGGGACAGTATTTTGGCTTGGATTTCTCTGTAATTCCTCTGCAGAAAAGAAAATATTCTTAATTTCTTAATTTTAAGCAGAAAAGCAGTTCCAACAGAGAGGGAATAGCTTTCTCTCTGCAGATATGGGGTTCACATATCCTCACAGAAAACGTCTTCCCACAGGCATGTGCAGATGAACATTTTATCATGTGCTTGTTATCTGTTCACCAAATGAAGTGATTCTTCAGCAAAACTTTTTGAGAGAAACATATATTACCTGAACGTAGGCATGTGTCGCTTGTGGTGTGTAAAGTCAGCTCAAAACATTAATTAAATTCTTGCTAGCTTATATAGATCATAGTGTCAGTTCATGGAAGGGATGTTTGTGTGTTTGCAGAATTCTTTCAAAGAGTCTAAGATCTGATACATTACAGAAAACAACTCATGTCTTACCAAGTCTGATTTCTGAAATCACTTTTTTCATAGCTTCCTGAGTTTCTGGTTTGTGATACTTGAATAAAAGAAAACATATAGGTGCTTGATAACATGCAACTGTATGTTCTGTAGTCTTTTGGGGAAACCAAACCACTATTAATATGTTGAAAGCTAAATTTTGTAGAATGTTAAACATTCATAAAAGGAATGATGAAAGAAAGGATAGGTTTCCTGCCAGCTTTGCGGTCAGCAGCAGGGCTCTGGCCTGATTACTTAAGCCCATGTTTTTCCTAAATCAGTCATGAATCAGTAATTATCAAGTTTTGCAATACCAGGCGATTCTCTTGGGAATAGCAAATGATTTGTAATGTTAAGTTGATAGCTTTTTTTAAAAAAAGAAATAATTTGGCTCCTCTTGGTGGGTTTCCCTGGGCACTGGGCAGAACCCTTATTGATTTAGTGGAACTTTGTCTCTGGAAGCTTTGTAGATTGATTTTTCCTACACAATCAAATAGCACATACATGTTTTCCTTCCCCGAAAAAAAAAAAAAAGAATGCTGCTGGTGTGTGGTATGTTGATTTCACTTCCATTCATTTGGCTTAACTGTTTAAACCACAATTTAATCCCAAAAGGAAAAAAAAAAAAGAGGTCACAGATCAAAATTCAGGAATCACGGTTTTTGCTTTATTTAGTTTCTTCCGGCATATTTTGTGATGACCTGTTTTCTGTTTTCTTCAGCTATAAGATGTTCTCCTTTGCGCATTGGGATTACAGATCTTAGAGCTGGAAGGGACTTCATGAAAGTCTTCTCATTCACTGTCCTCTTTTCTGAAGCTCATAGGAATGAAACTGCCTCAGTCACAGAGCCTAGAATTGGTTAAATAGGGTACTTTCTCTTACTCCATACTGCGTTTCCTATCATGCCCACATCAATGCAATTACCTTTAGATACAGGAAACCTGGAGTTCAGTGAATTACACTCTTTGCAATTTGTCCTGATGTGTCAAGTGACATGAGGATTTTAAACAGCTAGTTCCTGGTTTCTAGGACCTTCAAACTGTTGCCTCTCTTTTTACACCCACCATCCTGTGCCTACATATTTCAGCCAGGAGGCCTGTATAACTTTGCTTTGTCCACCCCCTGCTGTGTCACTTGGAGATACTCTCTTCCTGGGCACATCTCTAGCAACACCTCTGCTTAAATGTTCCCAAGAATTTTGATGCCTTAATGTCCAGGAAGGCCCCTCAGTGTGGGGACCAGGAAAGCCGGCATCAGATGAGACTTTCAAAATACTCTAAAGTCCTACGTGTATTCTCCAATGGGCTATATTTTTCGTACTTTGTCTTGGGGTGCTCCTTGTCCAATAGCCATTATCTCCTTTCAGTACTAATGAGTTTTGGTGTTCTGAGGCTCTCCCAGACACTCTGACCTCAGGAGTTTGGTTAGGCTCTTGGTAAAAGTTACACGTTCCCATTTTCTCTGTTTCCTTATCACTATTCACTCTGGGCTCTGGTGCCCTGAATGAGCCTAACCCATGGCTAATCTTCAACATTGTGGCTGTTGTGTGGTGTGGGTTCCCAGACTCGTCTATTGTGCTATCAAATAGGAGCTGCAAAAGTTCACACAATCACAGGATTGGAAGGGAGCCTAGTGGTCATCGAATGCCTGAGTCACCTCTACAAATTACAGCCAACTAATTATCTAGCCTGACGGGAAACTTATTACCTCCCAAGGCGGTTCATTCTAATTCGGACAGCTCCGGCTGGTGGGAAATTCTTTCTCATACCTACTCAGTGTTGATGGGTTTCCCGTATTGAGTAAAAGAGAATTCCTATTAATTAGCGCCGCCCCCCCCCCGGAGTCTTTCCAGAGTTGACTTAACCCAATACCTTTGGGAGGAAAACTTATTTGCATTTACAGAACCTGGTGGATGCCCACCTGTAGTGGGCATTTAATATAAAACACTTGTTGAACTAAACTGAATTATTCTCCGAAGAAAGCAGTGATGGCTAGAAGTACGGTGCTTATAGCATGCGTCATTCTTTTGGCAGCTACTGCCTTGGGCTCTTCGTTACTTTACATGCACGAATCTTGCCTATACAGCTAGTTGTTAAACTCCTGGGGGTACGGACCTGTGTATTATGTGTAGTCTCTAACAAGCTTTACTCATGACCTTGCACTCAGCTCGTGTTTTGCAAGAAAGTAAAAGTGCAAGAATTACTGTTTCTGTCACTGAATTGCTTTTCTTTCTTGTCCCACATGATGAGTGGTGGTGGTGGAGATGGTGTGTGTGTGTGTGTGTGTGTGTGTGTGTGTGTGTGTTGGTATGAGCCCAGGACCAATTTTGTCTTATTGAAGGTTTTAGAACTAATCTCCCAATAGAAACACATTTTCCTAGACCATCCTACAAAAACCTGTTCCCTTTCTGTCTCTGACAGTGCTGTGGCATTGGCAGAGCTACATTAGGGGTTAAATTGACACTTGGGTGTTGGCCTGGCAGCCTGACAGTCACATACCAGGAACACCCTTCTCCACTCATCTGCCCGGTGCACATTTCCTCATTCTTCAGGCCTCATCAGGAATGTCTCTTTGTGGAACCTTGTTGATCTGCCCATGCAGAGGGATCGCCTTCTCTTTCTTGTCCTTGCTGTGCTGTGGACATTCCTCTATTTTTACACATGCTGCACTGCATATATATTATTTACTTCTACCACTGTCTCCTTTGTTATTTTGTGAACTTCTGGAAATGGGGGACTGAGTCTCATTTCTCTTTGTCTCCCTGTGCCAAGAGCAGTGACTAGTGCAAAGTAGGGAGATAACGAATATTTTTGAAGGAATGACTATTAAAATAAGTGAATTGTTTATGAAGACTTGGGAAATGCATTCTCAAGTGCTAGAGAAACTATTTACAAACAAACTTTTGGAACATAGCATTTTTCAAGGTTGGGCATTGCTTGCCCTGTTTGTATACTCCCAGGGCTCTACCCATGATAGGCATGACTAAATAGCATCCTTTCAGTTAACTGTAGTGAGGGTCATTCAGTCTGGGGTAAGCCATGAGCTGCATCAGGAACCAAGAGAGGCAGGCCCTGATGACATGAACCACCATAGATGTCCTGAGGCAGTACAGGGTGGCAATAGAACATGGTGTCCCCTGAGTATGGCAGCCAAGAACATACAAGGCAAGCAGTTGACTTTATAGAGTCGACTGGAATCAGTGACAAATCCCAAAGGTGGTTAAATAAAGTGGTAGGAGTTGAGGAAGAAGTGAACCTCATTAGTGTTGAGTGCTAATTGGTCAGCCAGCATCAGAGAATCTGACAGCGGGTAAGAGGTGTTGTATATGAGGGGAATATTGGCAAGTGCCTGGCAGAGCTCTAAACCTAGGGGAACACTGGCATAAAGCCTTTTATCATTCATTCAGCAATATTCATTGAATATTTGTGTCTTCCCAAATTAAATGTTGAAACCCATTCCCCATTGTGGCAGTATTTGGAGGTGGGAGTCCTTTGGGAGGTGCTTATGTCATGAGGGTGGAGTCCTCATGAATGGGATTTGCATCCTTCTGAGAGAGACCCCATGTGAAGACATAATGAAAAGACAGCTATGACCAGGAAGTACATTGTCACCAGACACTAAACCCGCCAGCACGTTGATCTTGAACTATGAAGAATTAATTTCTGTTGTTTATAAGCCACCTGGTCTAAAAGATTTTGTTATAGCAGCCTGAATGGATTAAGAAAAATGCCTCTTGAAAATACTTCCAAGAGGAGGTGAATTCCTGATCTGGTTGTCTTGGGAAAAGAAGGAAGATACCTAGTTACCAGCATCAGGGCACATGATCAGGGCTGGACTGAATACTGTGACATGTGTGAATTCCTTGTTATGGGGCCAGAGCTCCCTTAAATGCCTTCTATTTCCGATCAGAATGTATCCTGGAGACAGGATGGGGTAGAGAGGCCAGGGCCAAGTATGCCCAGCTGTGGCAAGAAGAAGGTCTGGGGGCTGGATACCAAGGAGGGCCTGACAAATGTCTCTTGACTGAGAGAACTGCGTCTAGCCTATAACTGTCTATTAAACCATCATATATAATTCTTTGACCACACCAAATGTTGGCATTACATAGCAGAGAGCAAGAAACACTGATTTTAAGATCATCTTGCGCTTGAAAAATACTCCATACTTACCAAAATACTTTCACATTTCACTATTTCAGGAGACTCCAAAATTCTTTGATATAGACTGGGATGGTGTTATACCCATTTTCTTGGGTGTATTAAGGCACTAACAGTTTAAATGAACTGCCTTACTCCTGTTTAACTAATGGCCAGGGCAGAACTAGAACTATGAGCCCCTTATTGCTCTTTTCCTTATGCCACTGCTTTGCTCAAGTGATGCTGTGATATCTCTTAAAGGATCAAGTTCACTGAGAATTCAGTCCTGGTTTAATTGACTTCTGGGACAATAGGGTACTCTCAGCAATAATTGTGAACCCAAGTATTGTTTAAGATACCTGCTTAAGAAATATGCTTCAATTCTGATTAAGTGGGTTATTATCTATTTAAAGGTGGTCTATTTAAATGTAGTACAAATTAGGCACTACTGAAGATTTTAAAATGTCAGTTTGTAGTAACATGTTCCCATTTTTTTGTGTGTGTGATTTCACCAAGCTGCTGAATTACTGAGTACTTATGATGTTCTAAGCACTGTTCAAGCTTTGAGAACATGGCAATAGACAAAAGAGACAAAATTTCCTTTGTCATAGGGCTTTTGCTCCAGTTGGGGAGAGGGCGTTGGAAGAGGAGACTTACAGAAACCAAGTAAAATAAAAAGTATGACAGATGCTGATAAATGTCATAGAGAAAAATACAGCAGGGAATGGGGATAGAATATGTGGGAATTGGGAGGGACTGCAATTTAAAATAGGATGCTTAGGGAAAACCCCTCAAAAAACTTGAAGGAAATACCTACCTGTGTACAAATTCAAAGTAGTACACATCCTATGTAGTTATTATCAGTAATTATTAGTGAGTACACACATGCACACACAAATGCACACACACACATTTAAAAATGTAACCTAGCATTTACTTTTCAAATTAATTCTCAACTCTATTCATCTAAAAAATGAAATAAACTTGACTTTATGTTTGTGTAGAACTACAAGGATACGGAATTTAGCTATCACTAATCTCTGATTTTTGTTTGCAGACCTCCCACTGTTTAAAAGTGATAAAATTCCACAATAAATTTTGACTTGAAAGATTTCAGGATATCACAAAAACGAGAATGACGAATGATGGCTGTGAGATGGGGCAAATACTTGGCAAATCCTGTAAAGCACTTAGGACAAGCTTTATTAAGTGTAGAGGAATCAAATGATCATTATTGTTTTTATTTTTATCTGGGGTCAAGCATAATTAAAATAAAACCTCTTCTGTGGGTTTCCAAATTAGCCTAACGATTTATTGGTCTCCAAAGATCTTTGTAGACGGTCATCTTGGCACAGAGTTCTAAAAGAGGGCTCTCTAGATCTGGAAAGAAGTTGAAAAATAATTTGTTTAAAAACAAAACAAAAAAGTCCCAAGAAACACCGTGAAAGAATGTTTTGTGACATATTGAGGATTCGGTTGAAAGTTGCTATCAGTGATCTATGGCAGGCTGGGCCCTTGAAATAACGTTTGTCCTTGGGTTAGAACTGCAAAAATCAAGGAGGAAATGTTGTAGCTGCCCTCTTGTGGCCAAATTGAAGGTTTTTGCTTCTCTGTCTCAATACATGAGGGACAGGAAACAACAATATCTGCCCCACCCCCAGCCCCTGAGCTATTCATGAAGTAATGTAAGAGTATTAAAACATTTAAGGTTCTCAGGTGGACTCAACAGATCTTTCCCCCAAAGCAAGACCCTGCAAGTCAGTCAAACACCTGTTTTTCAGTTGAGCAAAACCCCTGGCTATTGGTACATTATATTAAAATTGTGGCCCATTCCACCACGGCTTAAGGGGAAGCCATGTGCGATTTCTGGGAGGGTATTAAAGATGAAATCCTCAAGTCTACAAGTATTTTTTTGGGAAGTGAAGAGGCAGATATAGGAAATAACAAGATGGGCTTTGGCACCTCTCAGCTGGATAATAAAGGCTAAGTCACTTAACCTGAGAGCTTAGACCTCACTTTCCTCTTATGTTAAAGAAAAGAGTTCAAAGGCAGGTTCCAATATCCCAATAGCTCTAAAACTCTATAAATCTGTGAGTTAATGAACAGAGCAAACTACTGTTCAGTCTCTGGGGTTTCTTTCAGGTCAGGTGGCTTTATGGTTAGTGAACTGAAGAGCCATGGAAAACTGTATGATGAAACCTTTGAAAATTGCAGGGCTGCAGAGAATTTTTCAGGTTATTAATGTAAGCACTGAATTTATTAAGTATCTTCTATGTGCTCTGCATTATTTTAGATGCAGGTAATACAACAGTGATGGAAGAAAAGGAGAATCCTTATCTTCAAGGAGCTTACAGTTGGAAAAATAAATTCAATCATTTTTTATGTAGCTTTACATAGTTTGCTTTTTTGTTCATATGCTTCTGAAAATAGTAAGAGAATTTACCTTAAACTTTACATGCCTCCAAAGATCTTCTAAGTGAGATTAGCTCAAAGTTTAAAAAAAAACTCCCAGTAAACTTGGGCAAGAAGTGGTTCTGGAATCGAAACTTTGAGGTAAGGGGAAGTGTGTCTTTTGATGAAACTTCTAGTGGAAGAGATGCCTGGTTATGCTTTGGTCAATTGGAAAACTGTTCTTCCATGGACCACTTTTTTTTAACATAAAAGAAATTTCTAGTGGGTCCCATATTATTTTGGAAAACGCCTTTCTGCGTCCTATTTTCACATTTATGCCATGCTGTGGAATGGTTTAATTAAAAAACAATGTATTTTAAATGACTCAAAATTTTATTTAAAATTTTTATTTTACCAGGATATTTTTATTTTCCTTGGTTTTTTTTCCTCCTCAAGTCTGTGCATGCTCTCATGTTTACAGAAACAATAATAAATTTTGTAATATTAATTGAGAAATCTTGAGTTATACATTACTAGGATGAAAGTTGACTTATGTTATTAGTGTATTAGGATATACACATATGTGGTATGACCAGGTTACAGGGTCCTGATAGAAATTATTATTTCAGATTACAAGAAATTCTGGGAGGACCTCTTGATGACAGAGATTTTTTTCCTGTTGCCTTGGTATTTTTGGAATATCTTACACATCATCTACTATATGTGTCTTTGTTGTAAGTTAGAGTCTGGTTAGATAGAACATTTGAACTCTATTCAACTTGGCAGTGTAAAGAGCCTGGAGTCCAATGATTTGTCTTTAGGGCGGTGTTTGGGGAATAACAAAATATTTCAGAATCATTAAGGGTATCAAGAGGGAATTTGGGAGTGGTTGAAATGCTTTGTGTACTTCTAAGAAAGCAGGATGGGAGAGATTAGAGGAAGAAAATGGTTTTTAAAAATTTCACTTAGTGATTTGTAAATAATAAGCCTTACTGCAGGTTCATAATAAAATGATTATAAACTGGTAAAAAAAAATGAGGTTTATTTTGATCTCAGTTTAATAAAACTGAGAAGGTAAAACAAAAATAATTCAGATGTTACAAAGCCAGGGTTATTGATGAGTAATATTAGAACTCCCTCTTGGGCAAAGATAGATTTGTTAGGAAGATATCACACAGGGTGTGTGATATCATTTTGGTACAAATGGTGATACCATAGATCACTTCTTTAAACATGATTTTTAGGTTGATAGACTCTGAGAAAGGTAGTATTAAGTCTTAGAAAGAACATAGACTCAGCTCAGAATATGCTGGGTCAGCTGGCTGTATGGTCTTGGATAGCTCTTTAGTCTCAGTTTCTTTCCTTGTAAATTGAAGTGATTCCTTTTCTCTCATAGGCTTATACAGAGAAGGTTCCATGCCTTTTCCTCCCCACATTTTCCAGGTTTCTAGGAGAGTTTTGCTATATATCTGTCTGTTCTCCAAGATCGTGCCAATCACCAAGGCCCAAAGAGCTAAAAGAAGAAAATGATTTAGAAGTTATTGTTTGAATTAAGTAGTACATGAAAATTTAAGCTACCTTGTCCAGATATGCCAAACAAAGAAGGATGTTTTTAACATTGAAGGCGAATGGTTCTTAGCCCTATGGCCTAAAAGAAAACCTGCATTTTTTGCTTTTGGTTTAGGTGTGGAAATGTGTACAGTCTTGCACATATGGCTCAAAGGCTAATCCAAACTTAAATAAGTGGTTGTGATTTGAACCTGATTGTTGATTGCTTTTTATTCAGACTTCTTTTCTGCATTCATTTGTGCTTTCATGTCATTCCAATATTTTGACCATTGGGTGTACATTATTGAACATAGTTCTTGTATCTTTATGGACAAGAGTATGTTTAGTGCATTGCCTAATTCTGGATCACAAGCTCAAATGCATGTGCAGGTCAGAAGTGAAGCTGGGCCTACCTAATAAAACTGTGAACACTGGTAACTGTGCTGAACTAGAGAACATGTGTTTAGTCCAGAGAGTAGTCACCAGTCAGTGGCTTATTGCCACAAGGATGGCTGCATATTGCCAGATCTTCCAACTTTTTTTGCGAGAAGTCAGAAATATAGGCTCTAATGTGGACTCTCTTGATTTTTAAAACACTGCCAAACAAATAGAGCCCATTATCTGAGGACTGCTGGTTTGTGTACTCAGATTCCAGCCGCAGTTAGCTTTTTTCTCATGATCTGCCTCCTGATAGCATGATGGTTAAGAGCTAGATAACTTGGGTATGAATCACAGTGTGTGTGACCTTGGCAAGTTGCTTGGCATCTCTGTGCCTTGGTTTCCTCACTTATGAAGTGGAGATGATAATAATAGTGCTTATCCCATAGCATTTTGGGGGGAAGTTAAAATATGTAAGGAGTTTAGAATGGTGCCTGGGATGTAGCAGGTGATATAGAAATGTTTGATATTATTAGAGCCTCTTTCATGTCCTCTCATTAAAGAGGCCACACCCCTCTTCCTGTGAGGTCTGGGAAGAAGGGAGGAAAAAGAAAAGGGAAACAAACCTTTATTGTGTGCTAGGAATTATGCCAGGTGCTTTGTATGACATTTTCTCACTTAATCCTCATGCAGACTCTTGAGGCCAGTTTCATTCCCATTTTATAGTACAGAGAACTGAGACGCTATGAGACTCAGTAGCTTGTCCAAGGCAGAGTTGGGATTTGGACTTAAATGGGTCTGATTCCCAAACTCATCATTTTACACCAGAAATCTTACCATTCTCGACCCAGGAGATTTGTGAATTTGATGCCTGACAGGACCTTCTTCATACAGGGTTTTAAGAGAAATTGTCCTGTAAATGAATCTATTTGGGTTCAGATAAAGTAGGGAGAGCTTTGTTACCCATAAACCCACTCACCTCTACCCAGGCAAGCATGAGCTCATTAAGGGCAAGGACTAGGTCTTGGCTCTTTCTGGAGCTCCCAGCACATTGAATGAGCTCAAATGCTTACAAAGGAGCAAAAGAGGGGCTCAAAATAGGAGGCTTTCAACCTACACAATTTGGGAAGTCTGGACATAGCCTGCAATGGCAATTGATTAATTAATTACTGCACTAAAAGCCTCCCCTGGATGTTATAGAACCTTTACCTCCCTTTCCAGAGGGTTCCTTCTGGTGTCAGTGAATAGAATCAGAGTGGATGGGCAGAGTGAAGGTATGCATGAACGGAAGGAAGAAGGGGGGAAGAAGTATGAAAGTGGGAAATCTGTCTGTTTAGATAAAGGGAGCAGGGGTGTGAAAGGCAAAAGCCATCAAGCAAACTTCCTGTCAGCTGCACACGATGATCTTAGGCTCAGATGAACTTCCCAAACCAGGAAAGAATAAAAAATCACACACAACAATTTCTTTGGAAAGCCCTTTTCACCTCCACATGCTCTGCAGAAAACAGCTTTTGTTTTTGGTAGATGGAATAAAAGAGTATGGGAAGTTTACTTAAAAGAATATCTGCTATTATAAATCACACAGTCTTTCCCAATTAGGGCTTAAGTCACATCCATTTACAACTCTGAAGCAGAAAAACACGGACATCTTTCTGCTGGCTGGTGATATGTTTTTAAAGGATTTCAATTCCTCTTCCATATGAGAAGTTTGAACGTCCACAGATCATGCTAATCCTCGCCTCATTGACTCAAATGTGTTAGGAGTCAGTGAAGTTATGAAAACCACAAACTAAATGATTTCTAGGTTTATTTTCAAGAATCAAGTGGAAAACAGGGGCGCCTGAGTGGCTTAGTCAGTTAAGCGTCCAACTTCAGCTCAGGTCATGATCTCATGGTTTGTGGGTTCAAGGCCTGTGTGGGGCTCTGTGCTGACAGCTCGGAGCCTGGAGCCTGCTTCGGATTCTGTGTCTCTCTCTCCCTCTGCTCCTCCCCACTCATGCTCTGTCTCTCTCTCTCAAAAATAAACATTAAAAAAAATTAAAAAAAAGAATCAAGTGGAAAACAAATAGGCCAATAGAATTATAGTTCCCAGTCTGTCCCTTTATCACTTTGGTCTCTCACTAGAGCGAGGGGACTGTTAGATCTGCTGCAACATCACACTGCTGCTCTTCTTCACTCTATCCAGATGGAGTGCCAACGCTATGAAGGCTGCACCGTCCCACCCCAGGCGTCAGGCAGCCTCACAGATGGGCCTTTGGAACGAATCCAGATGCAGAGCAACACTGAGCCCATCCATCCAGAGTCAAGCATCCGTGTCTGAATGAATGTCCAGCAAATGTTCTTTAATAGGCTTAATCTGGCAAGTTACTAAACCTATCTATATCTCAATTCCCTCATCTGTGAAATGGGAATAATCCTAGAACTGACCTCACATGTTTGTGATGATTAAAGGAGCTTTACTACATGTAAAACACAGCAGGACTAGCAATGCTTATTAATATTTTTAATCAAATGCTTTAGAGGTGATATTGATCACATGTGTAGGTGATCATAATTGCATTGGCAATAACCTCTATCAAAATGCTTTGGCCTTTCAAATGATTTTAAAAGGCCTTGACATGAGATCAAGCTCCTTTATTCACCTCTCTCTGACAATTAGCCATTTCCATTATAGTCAGACTTCTATCTCTTTCTGTAAACTATCCAGACTTTCAATATGGTCTTGTTCCTCAGAAGGAAAAATGGTGTAACTATACAGCAACTTCATGGAGATGAAGCAGTGGTTGATCAGATGAATTAAGCATGATTTAAAAAAAATAAGTCAAAGGGGTATGAACTTCACTTTTTAAAAAAAAAGAAACTTTGTTCTGTACTGTTTCCTATACTAGCTTATTTCTCATTTTCACTAAATGAGAGACAAAATTGTCAGGCCCAAATTAAAATGTCACAAAGCTTGGTTTCCTAGTTTATACCACAAGGTGTTTTTTTATCATTGGAATGCATCATTGTCAATTCTCAGGGACTGTCCTTCCGACATTTCCCTATATCATATTACTGTAGGTAGGAGAGCTGATTAGCATTATAGTGGCAAAGCAGAATTCAGAATTATGCTCTGCAGTCACACTTCATTTAAAATGTTCAGTCTTCAAGATCTTCCTTTGATAAGGTTGAGATGGGGCAGTATCATTTAGAAAAAGGCTTTGACACCAAGTAGACCTGTATTTGAATCTCAGATATACCAGTTATTATTGAGTTTTGAATATATTAATTATTCTAATAAATTTATGGAACAAATTGATCTCAAACCTTAACATGACCCAGAATCACCTAGAAGGCATGTTGAAACACAAATTGTAGACACCATTCCAAGAGTTTCTGATTCAGTAGGTTTGTTGTTTGGCCCAAGAAGTTGCATTTCTATTTTGTTTCCATGTAAATATGGCAATGATGCTGGTCTGAGGACCATACTTTTAGAAGCACCAGGATACATTATGTGCAATAAATTAGGTTCAGATGGTTCCTGAGTTAGGCCAGAGTTTCTGTATTTATAAATGGGAAGAATACTGACTTGCAAGATTTTCTGTGAAGATTAGAGATATTGTGTAAATTCACCCAGACCTTAATGGATGGTCAATAAATAGTAGATATTATTCTCCAGAATCAGACAGCCCTGGATTCAAGCTCAAGTGCTGATTGTTGACTGAATGATCCATTATAAACTCCATAACCTCTCAAAACATCATTCATTTGTAATGTGGATGCTATGGTCTTACTTGTATCCGCCCCCCCCCCCAAATTCATATGTTGAAGTCTTAACTCCAATGTGACGGTATTTGGAGTTGGGGTTAGGGGGAGATAATTAGGCTTTGGTGAAGTCATGAGGGTGGCACCTCATGATGGGATTAGTCTTCTTATAAGAAGAGACCAGAAAGCTCTTTCTCCACCACGTGAGGACATAGCAAGAAGGTGGTCATCTGCGAACCAGGAAGAGAGCCCTCATCAGTCTAAATGGCTGGCACCTTGATCTCATTCTTCTCCAGAACTTTGAGAAATTCCTGTTTTCAAGCCATTTTATGTATTTTGTTATGGCAGCCTAAGCTAATGCATATAATCCCTACCCTGTAAATTAGGGATGTATAGATGTGTGTGTGTGTGTGTGTGTGTGTGTGTGTGTGTATGTATATATATAATATATAATGTGTATATATATATATATACACACATAATGCTATGTGTACAGCACTTGGAACAATGCTGGCTATCTGTAATAGGAGGAAGCTAATGTGTATTAATGGTACTATTTAATAATTGCACTCATCATTGTGCCCTGGCTTCCAATTCCTTTGCAGGATTTCTCCTCATGTTAACTTTGCTAAGAACTCCTCAAATCTGATGGTAAAATTGTTGTAGAGTGAGAATTGTTGAGGGTTAATTTACATCATTGCCTTTCAACTTGGTTGCTACAGATCAATTTCTGTCTCACATCTCATCTTTGGACCAGCACATATTTATATAAGAACAATACTATCAACCTTCTTTCTGGGTTCGGCCTATCCAAGAGAATAAGTCCTCTCACGTGGCTCATTTTCTGGTGACGTTCCTTTTGTCAGAGCAGAGTTGTCTCCTGGGTGGTATCTTGCACATGTGTTTTCCATTAAAGTAGCAACTAAAGAGTGGCAGCTGTGAATCTTTTCTGGCTGGAGCTCATGTTCCGTTTTCTTCTTTTGCAATTAGCCTAGGGTGGAAGTTTTTGAAGGAAGGGAGGGGGAGGTTTATTTGTGAATTGAAAATTGGACTTCATACATATGACATTGGGTTAAATTGCTCAAACTTAGCTATGATGAAAACTTTCCCTCAGTTCTTCCTCTCTCATTAAAATTTCCTCGTTTAAAAGTAGATTCCTCAGGCTTTACATTGCTACAACTTTCAAGCATCTAATTTTGTTTAAAACATCATGTTAAAGTATTAAAAACTTGATTGCTGCCTTAAAAGTGAAAAGAAAGAAAATAAAGTCAACTGCTTCTGATTATTTTAGGGACAATATTTCATCATGGTGAGTAACATTGTTGTAATCACCTAGATGTGAATGAGCAAGCTATCAGGGGGTCGCTTTTAACTGGTTTTAGTAGTTTACTTGTGAAAAAGATATTGTGTGCAGCCACTCTGGAAAAGGTTGGGGAGTTTCTTATGAAGTCAAACATACATATACCATGTGACCCAGTAATTCCACTCCTAGGTATTTACCCAAGAGAAGTGAAAGCTTATGTTCACAACAAACCTTGTACACAGATTTTTATAGCAGTTCAATTAATAATTGTCCCCAAACTGAGAAAAACTCAAGTATCCTTCAGTGGGTGAATGGATAAAGAAACTGTGATACATTCATACAGTGGAATACTACTCAGCAGCAAAAAGGAGCAAATTATTAAGAGAGGCAACAATTTGGATGAATCTCGGTGGCATTTAGATGAGTGAAAAGTTTCATTTAGATGAGAACAAAGGTTATGTGACATTTTTGAAGAGATAAAACCATAGTGACAGAGAACAGACCAGTGGTTTGCCAGTGGTTAACGGTACTAGTTTATAAATTAGTGGTACCAGAGAATTAAGGGGGTGATAGAATTGTTCTGTACCCTGAAGAGCAATGGTGGTTCTATGTCTCTATACATGTACTAAAATTCATAGAACTATACATCAAAACAAGTCAATTTTACTAAGCTAATTAAAAAGAAAAAAGATTGGGTGCCTGTGTGGCTCAGTTGGTTAAGCGTCTGACTTGGGCTCAGGTCATGGTCTCATGGTTCATGAGTTTAAGCCTTGTGTCAGGCTCCATGCTGAAAGCTCGGAGCCTGGAGCCTGGTTTCGATTCTGTGTTTCTCTCTCTTTCTGCACCTCTCCCACTCATGCGCTGTCTCTCTCTGTCTCAAAAATAAAAAATAAACATTAAAAAAGAAAAAAAGATTGGTGGGGTGGGGGGGAAAGACATTATGTCTCTTTCAGGAATACAAAAGACTGTCCCAGTGTGCTATGCAGTGAGGTATTTAAGTGTGTATTGATTTGAATCTGTTATGGAATTACTGTACAGGTAAGAAATGTCACAAAGAGATTTATTTTTTATTACTACCCATAACGAAGGGAAGAAAAAAGGATAGGTTCAATTTTACCCATAGTTTCACGTAAAACAACGGAAAATCATAAGACAACACAATGAGTTAACAATACTCATAGATTGCTTTTTGAAATCTCCAATCCTCACCAGTTATTAACTTTCTGATCTTCATTGCATTTTCAGCATGAATTGCATCTGGATTCTGAGATGCTCGAGATGGGAAGTAGTTGGGTCAAAAGTGGGAGTTCACTTTCCTTTATACTGTACATCAGCTCTTCATATCCTACCATCTGAAACTAATTTGTTTTGTGTGATTTATTCCATAAAGTTGCTGGAATAAACAAGGCATGCACAGCTCCTCAGATGTGTATTCAACAGGGACTTGCTTGCTGTGTATGATTTTTAGCTTTCTCAGAGCTTTCGGAAATACCATCCAGCACATGGGATGTCATGTGGGTTCTCAGAGGGCCTATGATTTATTAAACCAGGGTACTTGTGTGTGTGTGTGTGTACGTGTGTGTGTGTTTAAAATCTGTGATTGATATGATATGGGCCATGGTCTCCATTCCCAAATTGTAAGTCCAGTTCAGTGAATTAATAATGGGGAACAGACTCGTCCACTCTATGTCTCTGGTCCAAATAAGCACAACAGGATTGGGATTGTTTAGTTAAACAGATGAGAAATTACAGCATTGTGGTCTGTCACTTGCCTCCTAAGGAAATGAAAGGTTACCTCAGATGGTACATTTTCCATGGTGGCATTTGGTTGCTGGGTGTGCCTGACTTTACTTCTGTGATATGGACACAGAAGGATTTCACAAAGTTTCTCAAACCCTTCCACCTCCCATTCTTACTGCCAGTAGCTTTTCTAAGTGATGGCATGATAGAGAGGAATAAATCACAATCCTCATGGACCTCACAAATTTCTTCACAGTCCTTGTAATGTAAGCAAGTCCTTATCACACTACACATTCCAAACTGCATTTTGCCTCTTTTAAAGAAAGACTATAACAGGACAAATATGGGTCACATCTAGTGGTCTTTTCCCCCTAAATCCATATTTTTTTGTCCTCATAATAAATCCAAGCATTACTTAAATATTTCCCTTCTGAATCCATATGCCATCATTGTCACTTTAAGATAGAGAGTATGAATAGTATGAATAATCACAGAATATCTTAGAATGCTCTTGTCAGTCCTAGAACTATACTTTTGAGTTTCTCCATGTAGTGAAAAGACTCCTCTAGAAATCTTCTGGCATGAGGTTCTCTCTTGCTTTATGATCTTAGAGGTCATCAGTCTTTATGTTATGCAAAAGTATTTTGGGGGCATCTTTTTAAACAAATTTTAAATGTTTATTTATTATTGAGAGACAGAGAGACACAGAGCGTGGGCAGGGGACGGGCAGAGAGGGGGGGAGACACATAATCCGAAGCAGGCTCCAGGCTTTGAGCTGTCAGCACAGAGCCCGATGTGGGGCTTGAACTCACAAACCACGAGATCATGACCTGAGCCGAAGTTAGGTGCTCAACCAACTGAGCCACCAGGCACCCCTGGAGCATCTTTTATACACCAGGCACTGTTCTAGCTATTGAATAAATAAGACAAAGTCATAGGCTTGTTGGAGTGAGGAAGAAATAGAGTCAACAAGGAGATAAAAATAATTTCAGAGTGTGTGAAATGCTAGGAAGGAAATAAGACATACCTAAGAGTGAGTGTGATTATAAGGGTGGGGAGAATGCATTACTTTAGAAAACAGGTGGTCACGGATGACCTCTTTGAAGAGGTCACATCTGAGCTGCGTTTGGAAATAAGAAGCCAGCTGTGTAAAGACTGAAGGAATAACATTCTAGAGCAGGTTGTTTAATCCATTAGGCACTATTCTCTTCATGTTTGAGATAGGGGGATGGGAATTGCCTCTCTTACATTTTACTTAATATTCCACCTAAGGAATTACTTCCTCTCCTTAAAGCCTTGGGATGGGTGTTTTTGGAGATCCTAGTACCCAAGAGAATATCCACTTCCACCAGGGCACCGAAGTCAGAATTCTGTGAAATCAGAGGTTGCTGTAGTTCCTGCTTCTGTAGCTGGTCACAGGCCTATGTTGATAATCATAACATCAATTGTATTGTATTCCTTACCCTCTGCCAGAACTTTGGCTCATCAGGAATTTTTACCTGGTGGAGCAAATCAAATGTTTGCACCTAGAGAATAAAAGTCCCTGGTGGTCTTGTCTTTATTGGGTCACCACTATTTCCACTGACCAGTATTTCTGTGTTTGGGAGTACTATGGTGTATTCCAATGAATCCCTGGGTTCTAGACATAACCTTTCTTGCCCCTACTGTGTAGCAGCAACCCAATTTCCCCTTGGTAATTGAGGCCAATCACTTTGGACAGTACAAAGAAGTGCCTGTTGGTGTAGTGGTTTAAAAAGCTCACAGGAGTCTCAGTTAATAGAACTATGTTTGAACATTGATTGTTTCTTTTCCTTCCCATCTTCTGCCACATTTGAAGAACACTGGTGATGACTAACTTTGCAATTTAGGTTCGAGGTAGGTGTAACTGAATTGACATCATACCCAGTGTCAATAAAATGGGTACAGGATCTTCTGTTTCAAGGTACATGCGTTTTTCATACAGATAAAGGACAGAGGAGAATGTTGAGGAAAAACAGTGATGAATTGTACTGGAAATTTTGCATTTACCTTTCCATATATACTTTCTACTCTTCTGTGTACCAGTAGGCTCACCTCTCAGACTATATAATCTGGGCTCTTTTGCCTTTTGTCTTCCAGGTGAGTTTAACCAATGGGAAACACTAGATGGAGCTCAAAAGGCAAGAGGAGGAAAGAAGTTAGAATATTTTTTTCTGAACTCCCACACCCATCTAGGCTATGATTTCATAGTGACTTTTTCTCTCTGCCTTAAGACATATATATACTTGTCAGTGGCTCCTTTCTTAGGGCCAATTCTGGTGACCATTCTTTCTACTTTCATCCCTCCAAGACTAGTGGTATTGGATCTCTGCTACTGCCACAGTTAAAAGTCCTTGGGTCCTTCAAAGACTCTGAGTCCTTTAACCCTGTCTAGGCCTTTGTGAAGTTCCTTAAGTTACCTTTTAGAGTGTCTGTCAGGTTTCTGCTGGAACCTGAACTCCTAAATACAGGGAGCAAATTATCTGGCATAACCTGGGAAGGGTAGGTATTAATTAAAACATGCAAAGTAGGCAGCAGTAACCAGCATTTATTGTATTGCAGCTAATGTGAAGTTGAGGATTTTTGGCAGGGGAATCATGCCCCTTGTTTCTCCACTCCTCTTCAAAATATTTATTATTCATATGTGTATGGAGGTTCTCTCAGTTGTGGTCAAGCCTCATCTCTAGGTAGCCAAGAGCAATGACATCATTACATATATTTGAATTATATTCTGTATTTTAAAAATTGAGGCATAACTGACATATTATTTTATATTAGTTTTAAGTATAAAGCATAATGGTTCAATATTTATATATATTGCAAAATGATCACCACAGTAGGTCTAAGTCATGCCCCCTCCCTTTTTTAAAATATAATTTATTGTCAAATTGGCTTACATACAACACCCAGTGCTCATTCCAACAAGTGCCCTCCTCAATGCCCATCACCCACTTTCCCCTCTCCCCCAAACCTCATCAATCCTCATTTTGTTCTCTGTATTTAAGAGTCTCTTATGGTTTGCCTCCCTCCCTCTCTGTAACTATGTTTTTTCCCCTTACCTTCCCCCCTGGTCTTCTGTTAAGTTCCTCAAGACCCACATATAAGTGAAAACATATGATATCTGTCTTTCTCTGACTGATTTCACTTAGCATAATACCCTCCAGTTCCATCCACATTGCTGCCAATGGAAAGATTTCATTCTTTCTCATTGCCAAGTAGTATTCCATTGTCCCCCCTCCCTTTTTTAATGATTATTCCAGCTATCTAGGGAGAAAATGGCTTTTAGAAATACACACACACACAATAGTAATAAAGTAATAAATGAATAATTATTATGTTAATAGTTAATATTTGAATGCTTATTTTATCCCAGACATTGTTTTAATCACTTAAATGTATACTCTTCTCTCATCATCATAAGCTCCTCATGAGTTTATTATTTCCATTTTGGAGATGGGAAAACTGAGGCACGTGAAGTCAAGCCACTTTCTCAATAACACTCAGTAAGTAGTGGAACATTCCGACTCTAGAGTCTTTACTCTTAACAATTAAGCAGTGTCTCCCTGGGAATGGAAAGCGGGACCTGGAGGAAGTTTTTACAGAAATACAGGAGACAGGGGAACTTGGACTATGATGGAAACAGTAGTAATGATGAAGGTTGTCAGATATGGTCTATAGTTGGGATGAGCTGGAGGGAATGATACAGAGAGGGGTCAAAGTGAATCCTAGCATCATGACTTGAGCAGTTAGACAGATGCCAGTGCTTTTAGCTGAGATGGTGAAGATAGGCAAAATGCAAATTTATGAGTTCAAAAAAATAATTTATGTTCTGGTGTGTTAATGTTGTCCATCAAAATGGGGATGCCCACTACATTAGGGTTCTCCAGAAAAATGAAACCAAAAGTATCTATCTAATCTATCTATCTACCTACTGAGAAAGAGAGAGCTTTTTATAAGGAATTGGCTCACATAATGATGAAGACTGAGAAGTCCCTAGATCTATAGCTGGCAGGCTAGGGATCCAGAAGAACCAATGGTGGAAGTTCCAGCATGAGGGCAGAAGACTGATGTCCCAGCTCAAGGGAGTCAGGCAAGTGGAGCTCCCCCTTTCATGTGAGAAGTTCAGCCTCTTTTTTTCTATTCAGGCCTTCAATTTATTGGATGAGGGCTACCCTCTTTACAGAGGGCAATATACTTTACTCAGTCTTTTGATTCAAATGTTTATCTCATCCAAAAATATCCTCACAGACACACCTAGAATACTGTTTGACCGAATATGTAGATATTCTGTAGCCCAGTCAAGTTGACACATAAAACTATCACAGTCCACTCTTTGTCATCTTAGCCACCCAGCAGCATCTCCTTAATCCATACTTCATCTCCAAATAAATATAATAACAAGGTTATCATTCCACCTAACATGATAGGACTATCCTGCATATAACCCAAAATGCACAAATCCCTTCCCCAGAAGAAGGAGGTCTTCGAGTAAAGTCTACTCTTCTTGATATTCTATAACTTATGTACTATGATTTAAAATTAGCAATATTTATATGATAAGGGAACAAGAGAGAAAACAAAGATATTTGCTGTGTATGTGTGTGCACACACATACACAAACATACTCATTAAAAATAAGGAGAACCCATCATGACAATTGCAGTGTTCATTCCTGTAACTGGTTATGTGGCTAAACTGGTATTTATAATTTCCTTTTTCTCCTATCCATTCTGTATTCTCTGCCTTCAGGAAGCACCTCAGCTGATCATGGTTCTTTACCTGGTGGGGTGATCCAAATCTTTACACCTAAAGGGTCTGAGCCATTGGTAGTCTTGCCTAGATTGCATTGTTGTAGTTTTCCGTTGACTTTAATCATGGGGCATGGCAATAGTAAAAGACACACTAAAGGATCTCCTGTTTTCCAGATATACTCTTCCTTTCCTTCACTGTGGAGTAGGAGCCCAATTTCTCCTTGGGAGTGAGGATCAATAACCCCAATCAGCCCAGTAACTCTCTTCTTTGCCTGTTGATTCAGTGGCATGAGATGTTCAAAGTGGCTGGGCAAGAGTCTTAACTTTCAGTTCAATGGAATCATTGTTGTGTCTCCTGGTGGAAGCATTCTTCCCTTTGGAACAAAGACCTCTAGCTTAAGGTCATGGGAACAGGAAACAAAAGTTGTGCTAGTGAGTTGCTAGGGGTAAAAGTGAGTGGTACCACTCCCATTTCCCCCCCTTGATTCCTGGACCTGCAAATCCTGGCTATGGGAGAAACAATACCATATATGGATGCTGATTTAGAGTATATACAGTCTTCTAGAGAACCTTGCCCCAATCCTACAAGGTATTACCAGCTGATGTTGTAACTGAGTCTTCAAAAGGCCATTCCACCATTCTGTCAGGAAAGCTGTTTTGGGATGGTGGGAAACATAGTAAGACCACTTAATTCTATGAGAATGGGTCCATTGTTATACTTCTTTGTCTGTGAAATGAGTTCCTTGCTCAGAAAAAATGCTGGGTGGGGTAATACGATGGTGGATAAAGCATTCTATAAACCCATGCACATAGTAGTTTTGGCAGAAGCATTGCTTGCAGGGAAGGCAAATATATATCCAGAGTAAATGTCCATTCTAGTGAGAACAAAATGCTGCTCCTTTCATGGTGGAAGTAATCCAATGTAATCAACCTGTCACCAGGTTCTGGCTGATCACCCTAGGCAATGGTGCCATCCTGGGAACTCAGTGGTGGTCTCTACTGCTGACAGATTGGGTACTCAACAGTAGCCAGATTGGCCATGATGAATGGAAATCCATGTTGCTGAGCCCATGAAAACCCTGCATCCTTGCCACCATGGCTACTTTGTTTATTAGCCCATTGGAGGATAAAAAGAGTGGCTGGAGAAAGTGGTTGACTGTTATCCATGGAATGGGTATCTGATCCACTTGATTATTAAAATCCTCTTTTGTTGAGGTCACCCTTTGGTGCATATTCACATGTAACACAAATATCTTCACGGTTGTTTTGCCCATTCAGAAAGGTCTATTCCCATACCTCCTCCCCAAATTTCCCTGTCACCAGTTTTCTAACCATGTTCCTTCCAAACCCTTGACCATCCAGCCAAAACATTGGCCACAACCAATCAATCAATGTATAATTACATTTCTAGCCATTTCTTCTTCCAAGCAAAGTGAGCAACCAGGTAAACTGCTTGAAGTTCTGCCCACTGGAGGATTTGCGTTCATTGCTATCCTTTGAGATATCCCAGAAAGAGGCTGTACTGCTGCAGCTGTACATTTTGGGTGATGTCTACCTATCATGCAGAACAACCTGTAGACCGGGCCTGAGTCTTTTCTTCCTCTGTCAACTGGTCCTAGAGAACTCTCCATGAGGCCATAGGAGCAGGCTGGGAGAGAAAAGGCAGTGTAGCAGGAAGGGGGACCAAGGGCATTTGGGCCACTTCATATAACTTACTTGTGTCTTTAGAGCCTGCTTAGGCCACATCACATATATGCCTCTTCCATTTGATAATGGAATGCTACTGTGCATGCCCAACTTTATGGCATGCTAGATCAGATGACACTCACTTTTTGAGGGGCATCTCAGGTCACATGATAACTTAGTGGTCCATGGTAAAGCATTCAGTCTCCACTCAGGCCCCGTATCAGGCCAAGATCTGTTACTCAAAGGAGAATAGTTATTTGGTGAGGTTGGTAGGGCTTTGAACCAGAATCCTAAGGGTCTGCACTGTGACTCACCTATAGTGACATGCCAAATGCTCTGAACAACATACTTATCTGACATTCCAAGCCCCATTGGATCTGTGGACCATATGGCCCAAGTGGAAGAGCCGCTTGCACAGCAGCCTTGTGCTATTGCAGAGTCTTATCTTGGTCTGGTCCCTGCTCAAAATGAACAGCATTCCTAGTAAATGGGCTTAAGTACCACACCCAAAAGAGGAAGATGTTGTCTCCAAAATCTAAAAAGGCTCACTGGCATTGTGCCTGTGCATTGTTGTAGGAGGGTCCAGATACAACTTACCCTTCACCTCAGAAGAGCTTTCTTGACATGTTCTATACTAGCAAATCCCTAGAAATTTCACTGCGGTAAAAGGCTCCTGAATTTTTTTCAGATTTATTTTCTACCTTCTGACAAGTAAATATCTTATCAATAAGTCTAGATTAATTGTTACTACTCATTTACTAGGGTCCATCAGCATAATGTCATCAATATAATGGACCAGTATGATATTTTGTGGAGGTAAAGGTGATCAAAATTTCTGTGAACTAAATTATGGCAGAAGGCTGGAGGCTTGATATACCCCTGAGGTAGGATAGTGAAGGTGTATTGCCAGCTTTACCAGCTGAAAGAAAACTATTTCTGGTGGTCCCCATTGGCAGGTATGGAAAAAAAGCATTTGCCATATCAATAGCTATATACGAGGTACCAAGGGATGTGTTAATTTGTTCAAACAATGAAACCACATCTGGTACAGCACTTGATCAAGCTTGAAATAATCCAGTCATTCTTCTAGATCTATCTGTCTTTTGCAAAGGCCAAATTGGCAGAAAATGGAAATATGGTAGGAATCACCACTCTTGGCTTCTATCAGGTCCTTCATGAAGGCACTAATCTCTGCAGTTCCTCCAGGAGTGAGGCATTGCTTTGGGTTACTATTTTCCTAGGTATATACAGTTCTAGTGACTTCCACATACCCTTTCCCACAATAGTAGCCAATTCTGATCAGGAAACTAATGTGAGAAATATGCCAGTTTCTGAGTATATCTGCTCCAATTCTGTATTCTGGAAAATGGGAAATAACCACAGGTTGGGTCTAGGTACACACTGGGCCCACTGTGAGTCAGACCTGAGCTAAAGCTTCATTGAACACCTGACCTCCATAATTTGTGGACCACAGTAACATTTTGGTCCTTATGGAATTAGTGTTAGTGTAGAGCCAGTGTCCATAGTCCCCAAAGGTCTGATTATTTCCTTTCCCCAATTCATAGTTACCCTGGTAAAAGGCTGTAGGTCTCTTTGGGAATGACTGGGAAAAAGATAGTATAAATTTTGTTTTGTTTTTTGTTTTTAATTTTTTAAATGTTTATTTATATTTAAGAGAGAGAGTATGTGTGAGCAGGGGAGGGGCAGAAAGAGATGGAGACAGAATCTGAAGCAGGCCCCAGGCTCTGAGCTGTCAGCACAGAGCCTCATGCAGGGCTTGAACTCAGTAGCCATGAGATCATGACCTGAGCTGAAGTTGGACGCTTAACCAACTGAGCCACCTAGATGCTCCAACAATATAAGTTTTTAACTGTCCTGGGGTTCTGCCTCAAGGGGATTAAGTCTCCCATTCACTCCAGGAGTTCTGGGTATGTAAACTGGTTCAAGTCTGGGAATTGATGGAGAGTGGTGACTTTTTATGGTTCAGATTAGACTTTTGTTCACGTGACCTGGAACTTTTCTGCTTAAACAGATAAATAAGAATTTAGTAGGCTTCCTATGTATTTTCCTTCTAGGAACACCACGATTGACTAACCAGTGTTATAGTCCACGTGAGTTAGACTGTTCTGATTGCTGCTTTGAATCCACTGTCGCTTATGCAAACCATGTCCCCTTCACCTTTGCTGGTTGAGCACTGCAACCCTTTCAGGATCCAATCATTCCCCTCATATTTAGGTTCCCTAATTCAATGATGGCAGTTCCCACTATAAGATCTGACTTCTAGAGGAGCTTTTCAAGGATCTATGGTTCCCTCGTGAATTTGTATGTCACAGTTGTGGTCAAGGTATGTCTTCCTGGACCCTCCTAAGGTAGGTGAGCAAGTCTTAAATGACAAATCCATTCTAACATTCCAATCTCCCTAAGACTTTGGACACTTTCTTTACATTAAACCAAGGTAAGTCTGGCATTTCTGACTCACTCATTGTAGATCACTTTTTTGGTCCATGTATCAGCCAACCAACCAAACTATTATGATCCTTTCTAACTCTCTACACTGCAACATTAAATGCAAAATCTCTACTTAGTGCGCTCATATCAATGAATTTGGCCTGATTCAGCTTTATGTTCATTCCAACATTTTTCCACACTCTTATTATCCTTTCCT
Organism: Panthera uncia; assembly: GCF_023721935.1. Classification (NCBI taxonomy): domain Eukaryota; kingdom Metazoa; phylum Chordata; class Mammalia; order Carnivora; family Felidae; genus Panthera; species Panthera uncia. The sequence continues at coordinate 72,775,564 of NW_026057578.1, forward strand.
ACCCTATCCTCTGGATTTCTATCTGTGTAAGTTAGAGAACTCAAGTAGTTCTTCTGGAGTAGAGCACATATCCTTATGGGTCACATTTTGTACTTCACCTTTAAGGGCCTGCTGGGTGCTGGGACTGTGTCTTCTTACAGGTCTAGAAGCAAAAAAGGGTGTGGGGATTGGGTCCTGAGGAGACTCAGCTTTGTCTGGCATGGAAACTACTGTAGTAGAGGTCATTACAATTTTCTCAGGCAGTGCAGGGTTAATTCCCTCAAGTTGGAGGGAAGGAAGAGGAGGTAGAGAAGCCACTGCACTACCAAACTCCTCAAAATTTAGAGGTTCAACGTCCCCAGCTTCATCATGGACTTCCGATCTGTCCTCATTTCAACTTTCAGGATCCCATTGCATCCAATCTATCCAATCCAAGGGGTGCCTGGGTCACTCACTCAGTTAAGTGTCCAACTTTGGCTCAGGTCATCATCTTGTGGTTTGTGATCAAGCCTCATGTAGGGCTCTGTGCTTACAGCTCAGAGCCTGGAGCCTGCTCAGATTCTGTGTCTCCCTCTCTCTCTGCCCTTCCCCCACTCATGCTCTGTCTCTCTCTCTCTCTCAAAAATAAATAAACATTAAAAAAAAATTTTTAAAGTCCAATTTATCCAATCCAAGAGTTGTATATTTTAGTCTAGAACTCAGGGAATAGTCAGGGCTATAGATACGAATTTGTGACTCATCAGCATATGGATTGTATTTAAAGGTATAGGGCTTGATTGTAAAACCTCTCACCCTCCCACCACCCCTTAGGTGAGACTAATTAAGGGTTTTTCTAAAATTTCATATTTAGATATGCACTATTGTTCTGAAAAGAAGAAGTGATTATTTCCAGTACAAAAAACACATTTATTCAACAATTATTAAAAGCCCACTAGATGCCAGGGAATCTTCTACATGCTAGGGATACCTCAGTGAACACTACATGGTCCCAGCCCTCAAGCTACCTAAACTTTGATAAGCAAGACAGAGAATAAAAAAACCCAAACAAACAAAATATAATACACTAAATGTCAAGTAGTGATAGATACTATGAAGAAAAATCAAGCTGAGTAAGTAGGGAGTGACAGAAATTAGAGTTGCTATCTTATTTTTTTTTAAGTTTATTTATTGATTTAAGTCATCTCTACACCCAAAGTGGGGCTTGAACTCACAATCCCAAGATCAAAAGTCACACTTTTGTGACTCTTCCGACTGAGTCAGCCAGACACACATGTTAGTTTAAATAGAGTAGTTGGGGAAGGTGTTTTTGAAGAGGAGTAGAGACTTGAAGTGAGAGAGCTAGCTATGTGAGTGGTGGGGAATGGAGTAGCAAGCAAGGAAGAATGGAAGGAACTAGAAGAGAATCCAGGTTCTGTAGGGTCTTGAGAGGGAGAGGGGAGGGGAGAAGGGAGGTAGAAATGGGGAGGTAGAGGGAGAGAACTGGAGATGGGAGGAAAGGAGAGGAAGAAAGATACAAAAAGCCAGGAGGGCTGGGGTCCTGCAGTTGGCAGCTCTTATTGAGATTCAGAGGCTCTCAAGCAATTGTGGGGCAGTAAGAACAAGAGAGGAGATTCCTATAAGTATGTCTCAAGGTTATGAATTGCTTTCCCTTTAAAATTTTTTAATGTTTTCTTATTTACTTATTTTGAGAGAGAGAGATAGAGAGCAAAGAGGGGAGGGACAGAGAGAGAGGGAGAGAGAATCCCAAGCAGGCTTTGCCTGGTAAGCATGGAGCCCGATGCGGTGCTTGAACCCATAAACTGTGACATCATGACCTGAGCCAAAATTGAGAGTCAGACGCTTAACCAACTGATGCACCTAGGGGTCCCAAATTGCTTTTCCTTTAATGGTTTTTGTCAGACTAATGACTAGAATTGGGGATTATTTTTATAATTACTTATGGCCATTAGCTTGTGTTTCTTTTAATAGAACACTCCACTGGAAGTGGGCTGTATGACCATATTTGTTTTTTTTTTTAATGTAATAAATGTTAAATTTATATCTCACATTACCTGTAGGAATGACTATTCAGAGATCCTATGCAGTAGCCTTTTTTCTCTTTGGGGAACACATTCAGCTGAACATATGAAAAAAATATATATATATAACAGTTTATGGTAAGGAACTTATTACATTGCTTCTGAAATTTAATAAGTATGTATCCACAAAATTTGCATTATTGCTTATATACAATATTGTTCCAACCATGTTAAAGCCTATCTATTTCAAGACTGTTATTTTTCTGGAAACTCTTTTTTTTTAAAATATATATATATATATATATATATATATATATATATATATATATTTATTTTTGAGAGAGAGAGAGAGACAGAGTGCGAGTGGGGGAGAGGCAGAGAGAGAGAGGGAGACACAGAATCTGAAGCAGGCTCCAGGCTCTAAGCTGTCAGCACAGAGACTGATGTGGAGCTCAAACTCACAGACGGCGAGATCATGACCTGAGCTGAAGTGGATGCTTAACCAATTGAGCCACCCAGGCACCCCTCTTCTGGAAACTCTTGATTTCACACAGAATGTCATAAATTAACTTTTAGTCCACTCCCTTCACTAGTATGGAAGGTATCCTTCATTAGGATAATGATTTTACTCACTCCTATATCACAAGTGCCTAGGATAGTAGCTTCTATACAATAGATGTTCAGCAAATGTTTGATAGGTGAATTAGTAAGTGAAGTAAAATGAACTAGTTTGTCAAACTGCCTCAACCTTTTAACTAAAAAATGCTAGAAGTACAAATGGCTTTAGGCTAATTAAAAGTAGAATTTAACTAACAGGTTATCTTTTATAGTAATTTCTTGGTAGCATTTTTTCCTATAATTACATTTATTTCAGTGGTAGCTGTGGGAAATAATCCCAATTCAAATAGCAATACCTATTTAAGCCCCATAGACCCTTAAGTTTAAAAACAAAGCAAAGAAAACCCAAAATTTGTCTTTAATTTTTTCCCCAAGTTATAAAAATGATCAGCAACTTTAGGTTGCTTTCTTTAGTTATATATTTAGCAAGGAAAGTACCAGTGTGTTATAACACAGAACCAGATTAAGTTATTTGGTTTCAGTGATAAATGTGTAAGAGTGGTAGGCTAATGATAGGTGATTTAGCATTGTGGGACCACTTCTCTGAGAAACATTTCTCTTCAGGGGTCAATTAAGAGTGCTTATTTTACTGTCTAGCCATAAACACATCATGCACATCTAACATGAGGTGTTCACTGATGCTTGTTTAGATGCTGAAGGCAATGCATTAGGAACTGATGGTGACCCATTCTTATCCAATCAGTTCCTGATGCAGTATCTACGACATCAAAAACTCTATAATAATTATATAAAGTATTTATTTCCAAATGCAACAACTTTGTTCCCTTTGTTCCTACATATAAAATTTGCCATTAAGTAATGCTTCTTGTCATCTGATAAAATCAATCTAATGTCACACTAATGAGTAATTTCCCGTTTACCAAGAGACAAATTGCAAACACGATGTGTATAAGACTCGTGTAGTATAATCATGTATTTCATGGCAAACTAGTATGGGTAAGTATTTTTTCGAGAGGATATTTTAAGTTTTTTTTTTTTTTTTTTAATGTTTATTTGTTTTTGAGAGACAGAGACAGAGCACAAGTTGGGGAGGGGCAAGGAGAGAAGGAGACACAGAATCTGAAGCAGGCTCCAGGCTCTGAGCTGTCGGCACAGAGCCTGATGCCGGGTTTGAACGCAAGATCATGACCCCAGCTGGAGTCAGATGCTTGACCAACTGCACCACCCAGGCGCCCCTTAGAGAGGATATTTTAAAAACAGCTTGCCTTAAGCCACTTGTTTCTGTTTTTTGTTTTAAAGGATAATTTAAAAATATTAAAATCCTAAGGAGATTTGAATGAGACAACCTGGTGAGCATTTAGTTTTGGATTCATTGATTAGGATAAGTTGCATGTACATGTTCAAGATAGATTTATCATGTCTTTTATTCTAGAATTCTAGCTCACTGAAATGATAAGGTTAGAATTAGAATTAATAGATATAAGAGGCATAGGATACCAAGAAGAACATAATGGTCAGATACACAATTTCAAGAATGTTACTGGTTTCCTATCTTATTGATCATTTTGCAGGTCAGTTTTTGATGATCTCATCAGAAAATTCTAATTAGTCTTCTAAAATTCCTCCAAATATAGAATTAATGAAGGGCTCTAGTATTACCTAGAAATCCTGCCCTTCTGTCAGTGGAACTTTTGGTTTACATGGGATATTTTAGACATAAAGGGTAGGGGATTTGGAAATAGAATCAAAGTGGAGATCACAGAATGGAGACTGGAAAGTCCACTGATTGCTCTCTGTCTTCATTTATCTGAATACCAAGTAGGCCTAAGAGTTAATACTTCACCATGTTTTAATTCTATCAGTGGTTTAATTTTGGAATACACTAAAACACTATCTAGCTTATCATAAAAATAAGTTCCATCTTATTCTCTTTCCGGAGTTCTTATCTATGATCAAGTATGTTATCTCAATTGTTTAACAGGCATTTCCTTAAGTTTTATATAGAGGTTTATATAAGGTTTATATATTTTCATAGAGAGTATTTCAGTAAAGCCAAAGAACTTATAAACAGAATGGTTCTGGGGACCCTGAAGACTTCTGTTGGAGAAGCAACCCCAGGACCAGGACCTGAAAAGTCAGCTCATATTTTTCTATAGCTCTCATGGTCTCTTATAATTTTGGTTTAGCAGGTAGATTTGACAGATTAGGGAATTAAGTTAACAACTCTAGCAGTGTCTAGGAAATTAGGTGGTACTATGTCATTTGTGAACTAGAAGGAATGTAATAAGGAAATAAAAATAGGTGAAGAACAGGATCCCTCAAGATTTGATTGTTGCAAATATCCACTGTAATTTTCAAATAGCGTCATTTATCAAAAGTAACATAAGTCCATTTGCCCACATGTCATGATTCTAGGCTATTGGTTATTTGGAATACCAAGTATAGTATTGCAACAGGTTTTGAAACCCCTCAGTACTGGGATATGGTGGCTGGGATGGTTGACTATGGGAGTATCATCTTTAATTACAAACTGCTACAAGGAATTCGGTGGGGAAAGAGGGATTCATGGAGTTGGATAAAAGCTCCTATACAGGCCAGTGGTTATCAAACTTGAGCATGCAGAATTGTCCAGAGGTTTATTAAAAGACTGCTGGGATACACAATCAGTTTCTAATTTAATGGCTCTAGGATGGGGCCCAAGAATCAGCATTTTTAACAAGTTCCCTGGTGATATAGTTCAGAGACTATAATTTGAGAACAACTGCTCTATCCTGGCCTGAGACTATATGGGCTATTGGAAACAAGTGATCAACCAGGACTGTGATAAAATGAGTGTGATGATCTAGAAGGAAAAAGGACCAGAATGAAGCATCTACAGAAATTCAAATCCTAGTAATTATTGGAGTTCAGGAATGTTGCTCTTTAGATATCATATTACTACAGATCTTTTAGGAATACATTTGCAACTTTCTCTTTTCATTTCCTTTCACTCCGGAGAAAAATCATAGATTAAAAACTCTTCAGTTCTCTGGATTACTTGAGTTTGGAAATAGAGCTAGTCTGCCTGTAGATGGAGCAAAATGATAGTAAGGAAAGACAACTCAGAGACAGGCTGCTATGAAACAGGAGAATGTCAAAATCTAGGCCACAGCTTTGAGCAATCTTTGGAGCATTGTATAGGCCAAGGGCATCTCCCAGTAATTGAGATGTCTCTAATAGAACCAAAAAGAAGAGGGTCACTTTTTCTGGAAGATCTCCCAGAGGTTTTTTTAGAGAGAGCCTCCTGGTATGTCCATTCCAGGTGACAAAAATGTTGTACAGCTAAGTGGCAGACTTATCTGTTCCTAGAGTTGATCAAACTCCTCCCTTCTCCCAAGGTTTTCACCATGCTGTTCCCACAACTCCTACCCATTCTTCGAATCTCAACCTCACCTTGTTCAGATGAGGTCTCCCCATCCTTTGCTCATAGCAGGTAACCATCTATAATTACAATGGAGATATTTACATGATTGGTTTCACAATCAGCTCCCCACTAGGGTAGGGATGGTTTGTTTACTGCTGCATTCCCGATACAGGGCCTGGTACCTCACTGGCATTAAGTACTGGTTGAATGAAACATGAAAAGCAGCTGTACCTTACAGAGAGAACTTGAAACCAGGTTTTGTGGCCAAGCATGTTGGCTGAGTTTGGAACCTTCTCCATCCTTACCCCCTCCAGACTATCAATGTTCATTGCTAGTAGAGTGTGGGATACAAGTGCAGCAGGTTTTGAGACTGTAAATTAAATAATGCCATAACCCCCAAAAGAAAGTATGTTTTTAAGGAGAAGTTTGGGCTTCAAAAATGATTCAGAAGAATGGGTTATACAGGTACAAATTGGGTACCTGGCAAGATTACTAATATCAAAGTGCTCTAGCCAATAGAGGATTGAATCTGTAACCAGTAAAGGTTTCTTTAACCCTGCTCCACCTTCATGGAAGACAGCTCTGTCTTAGATAGGATGGACAGCTGTCGACTTCCTGAGATCTTGCAGTCATCACTGGACACATAAACCCTCTTTGTTCTGTTGTTTAGTTTTGATTTTTTAATTAATTAATTAATTAATTAAAGGAATTTAATTAATTGACAAAGGAAGACAAAGATGGCCTTTCTGGGCATTCAACGACTATTTATTCTCCAGTAGTACAGCCTGGAGAGGGCCACAGAAAGTTCTAATCTGGATGTACAGAGAAGACAGACATTGTGAGCCTGGGGTCACTTTTAGCTTGCATAGGGGGGCTGCTAGGATGCCTTGGGCTTTTTGACTTTGTCAGTGACTTCAGAGGCCTTCTTGGTGGCAGATGGAATTTTTGCTGGCTGACTTGAGCCTGCCCACATTCCTTGCTACATACATTCAGAAGCAGAGAACGATAAAATCCTTTGAAGGCAGAAGGATGACCACCATCTAGCTAGCTTGTTCTCGTTAATGGAATAAATAAAACCTGCTGTCAAGTTGGGCTTACAGCATGGGGCTCCCTGCAGTACCTGAAAGCCAAGGTCAGCCTCCTGGGCCAGCTGAACTGCTAGCACTAATGGTCTAAGGAAGGCTGGTAATCTTACTTCACTTTTTGGGCCAGGACTGAAATGTTGATTTCTAGCACTAAGAAGGTTCAGTCAAGAGTTGTCCAGGGGAATGAGCTCAGGAGGAGACCTTCGCTCATTTGGGGAACTGAAGGTAGTATGAAAACTAGGAAATCAGTGGGAAAATCAATGGATCTCTGGACTTCTGTCACTCTGGTAGAAGCCAGGGCTTGGTGGTGGTGGGACACCTGCAAGCTCGAAGTGTACACCTGAGGACAAAGCCAGGGATGCTTAGAGAACTCTCAGGGCAAGTTTTGAGCACCACAGGTTTATGTGCAGTACATGCTGGGACACAACTGGTCAGGGAAGAATCAGGCAAGATCTAAAGAAGCAGCCTTGGGATGCCCTTTACATGGGGCCCCAAATAGTGAAGCCTGTAGGCGACACATGGTCACCGTGGTTCCTATGTGCAAAGCCAAATCCAGGTGTAGAGGTGAGGTCTGACCTGAGTAATGCTTAGAGCCACAGTGAGTTGCAATCTGTGATCAGACAGGAACACACAGTCTGGAGGATGAAGAGAGCATGGTCAGCTGCACTGAGCAGGAATAGAGTTCAGGTTTAGTGCAGCAGATCAGGATCACAGGTTCAGCACACATTTAAGGTGCAGGCCTGCAGACTGGCAGTAGGCTCTGCTTGCTTGCTCTGGGAGAGAGACCAGCTTCTTCCACTTTGATGTAGATAGTCTTCATGGTATAGGTAGTGACAAGGAAGAGCAAGGGCCATACTATAGGTGCTGGCGATTGAGGTGAGGACTTGGTTCCCAGGAGCCCTAACAAGGTCTCATATAGTGAGCAAGACAGAGCCTCCATAGGAAAAGGCTGGGAACCCTGTTGCACTCTATCCTCTATTAGCACTGTCATAAACTAATCCCATCCAACAACAATATTTTGGGTGTCTCATTGACAGAGATGCCAAAGCCTTCCCTTATTTCGATGCTAATTATCACCAGGGTGATAAAATTTTTAAGTTTTTTTTCAAGTCAGATTCTATGTGGCTGAAAAGATACGTGATTCCCCCCCCCCCCCTTAAAGCAGCAAAAAAGCTAATGAGTTTTCAAAAGAGGTTGGGACTCCTAATTCCAGAGCCAGTTTTCTCTTTGGTCTTTTATACTAGCTCTCCTCTTGGTAGGAACCTGCCTGTCCTGTGGTCTATGCTTCTCAAGTTTAATTGCAAGGTTGCTATTTGGAGCCCACAACACATGTTTTTCCTTAGAGTTTATAAGTTATTAAGTTCTGAGAAAATCCTATTCGATCTATGTTACCTAGTAAACAAGTCATGCTACTTCTCTAATTAAAAAACTCTCCCCCAGTGCTTCTCAAGTCATTCACATTAAAACCCCAAATCCTTACCATGGACCACCCAGTTATTGCTCCAATTCCATCTCCTACCAGTTTCTCTTTTATTCCACTCCACTCCATCCACAGCCTTCTCGTTGGACTCACATACACTGATTCTCACCTCTGACTGCGCATTAGAATCTGCTGGGCAGCTCTTAAATAGTGATGCTCAGGCCCCACACCTAGTCATTCTGATTTAATTCATCTGTGATGAAGCCCTTGCCTTTGGCCTTTCTGAAAGCTCCCCTGGTGCTTAGATGTGTAGACAGTACTGCAAACATCTACAGTACTTACCGCATATACCAACATGACCACAAACACAATTCCTGAAACATAGTATGTCCTCATCTATTTAAAATTTTTTTCTTGTCCTATTTAATTACATTAATTTTCTTTCCTTTTGAAAAAAGAATGTATCTTTTTTGAAAAATTGTCACCAAGAATTGGAATTGGTAATTTTTTAATGTTTGATGGGGAAAAAAAGGCTATTTCAACTAGCAGGAAGATACAGATGATATCTGGAGAATTTCATAGCTTTAAAGGGCCCTAATGAGTGATGCAGATTAATATGAAGCCCTCTTCTTATCAGAGGTAAGTTATTTTCTGGCTTATATTTCAGTATTTGTCCTGTTAGTCTGGGAATAACTAGTCCTCAAACTGACTTCCTACTACCCAACATCACTTTCTGGCAAGGAAACCTAATAGGTCACAATAGCAGACGTGTAATCTAATCAGATAGACACACAGGCTTCTTCTCTTCCTGAAGATACCCAAGGAACTACATGTCAGCCAAGACCTTTGAAATAGCATGTTTAATACATTTTGTTGCTAAAGTTAATCTTACATTAATTACAAATTTGTTCCATCTAATTGGTTTGGTGCTGCTGGGTGAATGAGAAAGAGAACTGGCCTTGATTTTTTTATCCTGAGGAATCACATTTGTTCTCAATCTTTTTCCAGAATAGTCTTCTGCCCCTGTTTCCAGGGGTCACCAAGAATCGGAGTTAGGCATGGCTCAAAAAAGTCTTTGAGGCCAGAGCCACAGTTGATTCTAAAGTTCAGTATCAATTAGGACAGTTGAATGTGAAACGTTCATAGTAGGAATGAGGAAGAGACTTTCAGTGTGAGAATCTGGGCAGTTGAAGTTTGAGTAGGGCCTGGCAGATCATCCTCTTTTGGACTGCTTGGAATCTGACAGCACCCCCAGAAAGAGTGGGAGGAGCTTTCAGAAGGAAAACATTTTAGGTTTAGCTTCTAACACCAAACTCCCTTGGTTGATTTAAAAGAAAAAAAACAACAAACAAAAAACCAAGGAGCCTTAAAGGAGTGCTATAAATGGAACATGAATCCAATAAAGACAAATTAATTCCCAAGGCTGGTTGCCTTTCTCGTAGAGCAGGACTTCAGAAAAGACTTTAGTAAGATTAAAAGAGGTTGAACATGAAACAGTAACCATAGCAACTTTGCTTTTTTTTTTTGTCATGAACTAGTAATTCCGTACTGTAATTTGGGTTGCCTACAAGTCTTTTGATCCATGAGGGCAAGGAAATTGCTCTGTTTAGCATAATCCCAGAGACCACTGTGGGGGATTGTATGAACATCTCACAGTTGCCAGCTGAGATTAAGCCAACTCACAGCCATCCAGGTTAGACCTGCAAGAAGAGCATCATGTGAGCAGAGGCACATGGGTGCCTTGGGTAAAAGCATGGCACTATTCACTGAGCACATCGGCTGAAGAGTTATGTCTCCTGGCTTTTTTCTTGATGAGACATTATCAAGCTACTCCTCTTGGTGAATTGAAACCTATATTCACACGTTGCTGGTATGTGCAGCATTGCATATCATGTCCTAATTTTTGCATTTAGAAAGGATTTATTCTATTTAATCCTTACATAATAAGAAACACAAGTAAGTATAGGAGGATATAAAACCAATCACTCAAAAACCATTTATAAGCAAGCTTTATAAGGAATTTGGGAATACCAGCAACACCCTAAAATAGTTCCTCAGGTAAAAAAAAAAAAAACAACAACCAACAAACAACAATTATGTAAGTGAAAAAGGTAATGAGCATATATATACTCACCAAAAGGGCAGGTGTGATAATGGGGGTCCAGGTCTTCACCTTTTTTAGATGGTAGTTTCTGTGTCCTTCCCTTTGCTCATGCTGCTTTATTCAGTTACATTGGATTGGGCCATGAGCCTCCGCCCTTCTAATTCATTGAGTGGGGCTGATCAATCATGGGGATAATGATCAAGAAAGGAAGGAGGAAGAGACTGCAGAGGTTCTCCATCATCTGCTGCAGGGATTCTCAGCTTCAGGGAGTATAAGAAGCATCAGAGGACCTTGTTACAAACATAGATCCCCAGAGTCCATGTCCAGATTTTGATTTTGTATGTCTGGTTTAGGGCAAGGATTTGCATTTTGATGGGGATTTTCCCTGCCTTTCTCTCTAGTTTCATTTCATACTAGTCCATTTCTTCCCCTAAATTGTAGACTCAAGCTATAACAAACTGCTTGAAGTTCCATAATGCAATGAGCTGTATTATGCCTTTGCACATACTCGGGACAGTTTCCTCTTCCTCCCTCCCTCCTTGAACAAACACATACACACACATATGCATACATACATACCTTGTGTGACTGACACACACATTCAATCTAAGACCAACACCAGACACTTTCTCTCTTCTGTCTCCCTTCTCTGTGTTCAATTTGTACCCTCTCTATTTTCACACCTGTTATACACAATGATGTTCTTGCCTATATGTTGTCTCCCTCATTAGACTATGAGGACCGCCCTTATTCATCTTTATAGTCTCAGCCATACAATTCTCTGTATGGCCTCTACTACTTAAAAGTTACACAATAGGGGCGCCTGGGTGGCTCGGTCGGTTAAGCGTCTGACTTCGGCTCAGGTCATGATCTCACGGTCCGTGAGTTCGAGCCCCGCGTCGGGCTCTGTGCTGACAGCTCAGAGCCTGGAGCCTGTTTCAGATTCTGTGTCTCCCTCTCTCTCTGCTCCTCCCCTGTTCATGCTCTGTCTCTCTCTGTCTCAAAAATAAATAAACGTTAAAAAAAAACATTTTTTTTTAAAGTTACACAATAAAAGTTTGTTGAGCTAAATGAAATGTTTGTTGAAGCAAAGTATTATAGATTCCAGCTCATAACTTGTCCCTAAATAACTGAGACTTGACAGAATTAGGATAATGATAATTTGCTTGGTTAGAAAAAAGGCTTTTCAAGGAAAAAATTCAGGCAGATATGGAGTTACAAAACAATTAAGAAAGAACAAGAGAATATAATGTTGCTTTTCTATGAACTCCTAAGTAGAAGGCTACTTGTTGAGAAATAAAAATGTCTTCTCACTGAACTTTAGCATTTAAACTATAGTCTATGTCTATTTTCTGGAGTCAAATTGCTCAGGATCAAAAAGAAATAGAGGATTTTATCCTAAGCAAAAAACAAGGGCCTATCATTTCTCATGTCTTTCTTCTCAAGGGGTTAGGATAAATCAGATCCAACTCCAAAGCAACATGCAGGCTTGTTCTTTTTTTCTTTTCTCTTAACCTTAGATTTGATTTCCCTTTCTTCCTAGAAGGTTTAACACTGAAAGTGACTGTTAAGAGATAGCAAGAATAAAGATGTAGTTCTTCTTCCCTCTACTGGAAAACATTAGAAAAAGGTCATAACTGGAAGTACTGTACATTGATGAGGAAAATAAAGAGCTGCAGGTGAACCCAAGACATAGGGAATATCATGCCCACAACTGCAGTGGGGAAGGCACTAGGGGGAAAGTATAGACACATACTTTGCTGCCTTGTCCACCTTACTGGGTTGTTGTGATGGGCATTTAAAAGGGAAAAGGAGGGCAATGATACAAAGAAGTTTTGGTAACAAAGCTATGCTAATGTGGCTGGTTAGTCCATAGGCCAGATAAACTAAAAAAATAGTAGCAAAGTATCAAGAAGTAAGCTATTTCTAAAACCATACATCCTGTTCAAGGATTTTAGGGATATTAACAAAGGAAGGGAGACTCTAAATCCATAGTAAAGTATTCCTACAGGCATCTTTGGGGGCATTGCAATGTATGCATTTGTGATCTTAATTCTGTAAACTCTTAGATCTTACTCTCTATAGATTTGTATTTGGATGTAACAGAAGTTTCTGTTAGGTCATTGGATCTGTTTAGACAGTTGCAATTTCAATATTTCTCTTAAGATCATGTTATTTACTCAGAGTCAGAATTATTTAGATAACTTCTGAAAACTCGGAAGGATTAACCCTCCTGCAATTGACTGTGGAAGATGGCATAAGGGGTTGGGAAGCACACGAGCTTTGGAGTGAGGTAGAGCAGGGTGTGATTCCTGGTGCTACACTTACCAGCGTGGTGCTTTAAGTTGAATCATTTTGTTTCTTGGAGATTCAGTTTGTGCATTGTTAATACTTGTGGCTGACATTATTAACAACTAACTGAGATAATATTGTGGAAATGTCTACCTGATACAAAATCTGATACATAGTTACTCAATAAATTCTGGTTTTATTTTAATTTTACCATGATGTCCTTTGGTTAACTCAATTACTTTTTTTTTCTTTCCAACCTCTAGATTTTAGAAGAGGTGCCCAAATTCCACTCTTATATTTATGTTTACGTTATTATCTTCCTTCCTAGAAGTTTTTCTTTTCTTTTTAAAAAAATATTTATTTTTTGGGAGAGTGCAAGTGAGGGAGGGGCAGAGAGAGGGGGACAGAGGATCTGAAGCAGGCTTTGCGCTGACAGACTGATAGCAGTGAGCCTGACATGGGGGTTGAACTCATGAACTGCAAGATCATGACCTGAGCCGAAGTCGGACCCTCAACTGGCTGAGCCACCCAGACGCCTCCTTCCCAGAAGTTTTTATTTTATTTTTTTTCAACGTTTTTTATTTATTTTTGGGACAGAGAGAGACAGAGCATGAACGGGGGAAGGGCAGAGAGAGAGGGAGACACAGAATCAGAAACAGGCTCCAGGCTCCGAGCCATCAGCCCAGAGCCTGACGCGGGGCTCGAACTCACGGACCGTGAGATTGTGACCTGGCTGAAGTCGGACGCTTAACCAACTGCGCCACCCAGGCGCCCCCTTCCCGGAAGTTTTTAAAATCTGCTTCTGTGCCTTGCTCAAGTTACTGACTTATTAATGATGTACCAGGGTGCTCTAGGGTGTTGGCCAAGAGGTGTATCTATTTTTACACTGAGGGGCTTCTGAGTTTGCATGCTGCTTATGGTTTCTCTGAACCAATGGTATCCAGAGTTGACATAAGCCATTTTATAATTGTTTTCTCTTCTTTATGGATACAAGTGTTCTGTCATTTGAGACATGCTGCTTAGAAATCTAGTTCTCCCTTAGCCTTCAGGTCAGAATTCTGAAACAGCTCAGGTCTTTGGGTACTCAGATTCACACTGGTGCTGGAGTGGTACTAATTTTGTTACATTTGAGTGTCTTTTGCAATCCCTCTTTTGGAAATTAACTCAAAACAAAGGCAGAAAAGTCTATGAAAACCAACTGAAAAGGTGCTGATGGGTGAGAGGACTTATAAGAACCCCTTCAACAGGGCTCTGTTCTATATCCCAATTTCCTAGCAGATGTGGGGACCACTTCAAGTTTCTTCAAACAAACTTCCTCTCTGTGATTTCTGGGTGGGAGTCGCTCTCCAGGCAATAATCTTTTTCATGTCTGCTTCCTTTTTACCTTGCCTTCTTGTTCTTTTTGGGATCGGGACTCTGAATCCCCCAAGGCCTGAAAGATAGCCAAACATTATTTATTATTTTTGTAGCTTTGTAGGCATTCAAAAAATGTTTGGCTTTGAATTGGTTTCAATAAAATAGTTGGCTGGAGTTACAAATGAGCATTTTGGCTGGAATTTTGCTAAATACCAGTTTGAAGCTGAATTTTGGTAAAGCTGCCCTGAATACATCTATCTTTGTCAATGGATTTGTTTGTTTATTAAGTGCATACTTTCTGGATTTTTGTGGGAAGAGAAGGTCAGACAGAGGAGCATGAGGATTAGAAGTGATTACGAATAGAGAAAAGGATTCATGGAGAATGGTGTCTAGAGATAAGGCGTTACGAGAAGGGAGTCTGAGTCATACTGTGCATAAGTGGGTGTCCAGCCCAAAGCCAAAGCCAGAACTGCCATTGAGCTGAGCTTCCCACTGGCATGTTTTCCACATTCTGAATGGTGGAGACATTCTTAAATAGGTAGTCACAATTAATGACAGAGCAAAAGTGTAATTGATATAAAGAATGGTTCTCATAAAAAAGGGCTTTTTCATACTCTTCTAGTTTAAGCTTCTAGAAAGTCTTAAAAAGAAGCCAGCCCTAGTTCAAGGGACACAGTGCATCTTTCATAACTGAAGCAAAGCAGATGAATAAATAACCTCTTCAAGGAAAGCCATTAGCAAGTTGGATAATGATATTGACATGAGTAATTGGAGAGAAATAAATAAACTAGTTGCTATTAGAATATTCACTAAGGATTGCCTGTGTATAATTGGGTGTAACTCTTAAGACTTGGTGTATGCCACCTTCCATTTCTTAAAAAAGAAAGAATATTTTGCAGGTCCTCTTTCTGGAGACCAAAGACATGAGGCATTGATCATGACTCAGTGGGGTTGTAGTCTTAGTGTCTGAATCATTTCAAACCTACCTTCTTTTGTAGAGTGCACCTATAGTAAAAGGAGGAGGGAAGTTTATCCTGGAAATTTTTAGGAGACAGGGTCTAGAATTCCAGACCTCTCAAGATTCTTACAACGGAGAAGAAACTTTAGTCTATAAATTTGTCACAATTTTCCAAGATGATTCTTCATTTGGGATGATGGAGGAGATGCTAAAGGCAACAAACACAAAAGAGTAGAAGATGATTAGGTCCTTGAAGCCTGCAAATCGTTAGGTCTCAAAGATGAAACGCTGGACAAAGTTGGGACAAGGTTGACTTACCCATTGTCTGCTCCTTAGAGGCAAGGGTCAGGTTTGAGATTTCTTCTGTAGTTGGAACCCAATGGCTTCTTATTGAGGGGCCGAGTGTCATGCCACAATCTGGCAGGATGCACATCCTGCAAGAAGGTGGTTTTTTCAGAAGAAACACATCTCCATGTTCAGTTCAATTGGAAGTGACCCGGCAAAATGGTGTAACCCCTACAAAACTCAGTTTTCTCATTTTAAAATGGGATCCCCAAATCTATTTCATACTGTTATTAGAGGCTTCAATAAGACTATTTGTGTAAAGTGCCTAACAATGACTGATACAGAACATGTAATAAATGGTAGCTGCTATTTTATTTTTCCCTCGGCATTACAATTTTCACAGGTTAAGAATTTGAGTTGACCCTACTGTTATAACAAACAAAAAACATCCTTAGCTAATCATACTATTACTAACAATAACAAAAGCTGCTATTTAATGAGTGATTACCATATGTCTGAGTATTTTACTTAGTATGTATACTAAGTATTTTATGTAGATTATTTCATTTGATTTTGACAGAATCCTATCAGGGAGGTAAGGGCGGCTGGGTGGCTCAGTTGGTTGAGCATCTGACCCTTGATTTTGGCTCAGGTCATGATCTCACAGTTCGTGGGATCAAGTCCCACATCAGGCTCCATGCTGAGCCTGGAATTCTCTCTCTCCCTCTCTCTCTTTGCCTCTCCCCCACTCAGTCTCATTCTCTCTGTCAAAAATAAATAAATGAACATTAAAAAAAAGAAGCAATTGAAAATGGGAGAATGTCCAATAGTAGTACTTTTCAATGGCGTTGCAAAGAAACATGGGATTCAATCTGCTGGAAATACAAGTTCCAGAGGTATAGAGAGAAAAAGAGAGAAAGAAAGTAGGAGGCACAGTAATTTTTAATCCCATGAGTTCATCTTGAAGACAAGCCTGAGAAAGCCACCCAGCCAGCACCTGGGAAAGGACAACTGAAGCTTTGTGGGCATTGGCAAGGGCAGCTGGATAACATACTGTGAGCAAAAAAGGAAGAACACAGAAATTATAGGGACCTATTAGAGAAGACAGAGGCCCAGTCAACAGAAGAAATTCCTTGAGAAAAAGAAAAAAAAAAGTGTAAAGGGAGAACATCTGATGAGAGGGAGGCCCTACAAACAATCTCTTGGATTGAAGTTGAAGAGTTAAAGTCCCTGGGGCAAGAAATGAGGACTCGAGGAAAGGGAAAAATAAATACTCTCCTGTGAAATCAGTTCTTCTGATTGTGGGCTTGCATGTGTTTGGGGAGGGGATGTCAGGACTCTTCATAAATATGTATGTCTAAGTTATTTTATTGAGGTAAACACACTTATAGAAAAATGTGCAAATCATGAGTGTACAGCTTGATGAATTATCACCAAGTGGACACACCCATGTAACCACCACCCAGGTCAAGAAAGAGAACATTACCATATTCATAAATATTTACTACTCCTAGTTTTCACATGCTTAGTTTCTCAAATGAGTCTGTGTCTTTCTAACATAGATATTCAAAGTCAAATGCAGCCAGTTAGGATGTTTTGTATATAAAGTGAGAAAAGAGAGCTTGTTCTAAAAACAAGTTGGGCAAAACACTTAAAATCCATACAATTCCATAAAAGTGAGATAATAAAATCTAAATGAAGTATAATTATATCTTTAAATAAGGGATAATTCTATGCACCCTCTCAAACCATTGGGGCACTGAAAATTAAGTTTCAGAGGGGAGTCCCCACTAGAAAAAGGAATAGCCTGTCTTCCTTGCCTGAAGCCTTCAAAAAATACAGCATTTGGCACTGTTGCAAGCACATGGTATGCTCAACAAATATTTATCAATAACGATAATGGTGGTAAGTTACCTTTTTCGTAAAATACATGGTGATCCCTGGTTTCCTTAAACCAATAACTGGGCAAAGAAATATGACTTTTAGTTCTTCTGAAGCTCCTGGTTGAAGCCTTAGGAGAAAGAATAATCTATGAATTACTGGTGATATGTTTTAACCCCATTGAAATTATTTTGCCCTTCACCTTCCCCCTTTCCCACAACCAAACACAGCTCTGAGTTTTGCAGAGATGAGGGGGAAGATAGAAGGAAGGAAAGAAAATGAGAAGCAAGGTGGTGAGCAACAAGTATGGGAGGGAAAAACAAAAGCTGAACTAAAGCCACTCAGGAAATATCCCTTTGTACTTTTATTTGCATCAAGTAATTAATGTTATAATTTGGCATAGCAATTAACCACACTTTTTATTAGATCAGATTTCATTACGTGCTACTTTAATTTTGGTAGGTAGTCATTTGTGAGATGAAGGAAGTTATCCACAGCAGCCACTGCTGTGGGTGACCACTAAGAAAATTAAAAGCCATTTGTCAAATGGAAAGGTTATCTATTTTTTACATATTGTAATATCCTTAATGGGTCCTTCAGGTGAAATTTTACAGAAGACAGAGTTAACAAGTGACATGGAAATTGGAAGATGAGTAATGAATTGGTAACATTTACCTGTTTATGAGTGCAAATTCAAGCCTGGTCTTACAAAACCCCAACATGATCCCTGCTGTGCTACAGATAGATCTTTCTTGACTTATGATGGGGTTATATCCCAATAAACTCACTGTCTGTTGAAACTGCTATAAGTCAAAAAGGCACTTAATGCATAGAACCTACAGAAAATCGTAGCTCAGCCTAGCCTACTTTAAATGTGCTCAGAACACTTAAATTTAGCTCTACAATTGGGCACAGTCCTCTAACACAAGGCCTATTTTATAATGAAGTGTTGAACATATCTTATAATTTATTAGATACTGTACTGAAGTGAGAAATAGAATGGTTGAATGGGTACATAATGGTTGTAAGTATTTAGGTTGTTTATCCTCATTTATCGTATGCTACTGCCTACCATCATGGGAGGGTATCGTACCATGTGTCCTTAACCTGAGAAAACCTCAAAATTCAAAATGCAAAGTATGTTTTTTACTGAATGTGTATCACTTTTACACCCCACCTAAGGTTGGCAGATAGTTAAGTTGAACCATTGTAAGTTAGGGACCATCTTTATTAATGATTAGTTTTGCCATGCCTGTTAGGTTAGCAACAGAAATTAGGAAAAGCATCTGTTTCATAATGATGTGTGAATTTGATGGTTTGTCATGTCCTCAGGAATATAAAGGCATGCTTTTACAACTTACCCACTGGGGTTAAAGTATAAATAGATGCAGAATTCATATGAAACTTTCTTTCTTGATGCCCACTCTAGTGGTGAATTATAACTTAGCAGCTTTGATTTCGAGTCAGCCATTGGGTTTGTATGAGAAACTGAATAGTTTGACACTTTTCTAGGAATATAGACGGTTCAAGTAGTAACAAGTGTCATATGGTACAAAGAAAACTGAAGTCTAGTTTCAGGCTTACCACTAACCAGTTGTGTGACCTGGGGCCACTGAACGCCTCTGGGCCTTAAAATTGGGTGGTTAAAATGATGGGCTTTGGAGCCGAACAGATCCAGTTCAAGGCCCTTATTAAACCTCTAAGAGCTTCAGTTTCTCATCTGCAAAATGGTACCATTAATAATACAAGATTGTTAGAAAGATTAAATGGGACAGTGCATGTGAAAGGCCCAGCATGCAATCAGTGCTCAATAAATAATAGAATTGGAATAAGTGGTCGCTATTTTCCATTCCAGATCTAAAATATTAAGAGTTTGTGATAGAGCTTGTAAAGTGTCTGTCAGGATTGGATCTGTTAGCAATTACCGGTTCCTGAGGGGGGGTACGTTGTACCATGTTGCAGCCAAGCTCTACTTCTGCATGGGCTTTTAGGCACTGGTGTTTTTCAGTTATACATTTATTGAAAATCCTGACATCCCTTGAAAGCAAAAAGGAGGAAATCTGCTCCCTTGTCAAAAGAAGGAAAGCCTATGGGATGCCTGGGTGGCTTAGTCAGTTAAGTGTCCGACATGGGCTCATGTCATGATCTCACAGTCTACAGGTTCCAGCCCAGCACTGGGCTCTGTGCTGACAGCTCAGGGCCTGGAGCCAGCTTTGGATTCTTTGTCTCCCTCTCTCTCTGCCCCTGCCCCACTCGTGGTCTGCCTCTCTCTCTCAAAAATAAATGTTAATAAATAAATTAATTGATTAATTAATTTAAAAGGAAGGAAAGACCATGTGAACTTGCCTGGCACAGCCCTTCAAGAGAGGCTGTTTGCTTGCTTTAAAGATGTGTGGCCTTGGGATCACCAGAGTGGGACAAGGAACATGGCTGGGCCTGGGAGGGAGAATGATCAAAGACAGAAGGCCAGAGTTTTGGGAGGGGCTAATGATAGGGGCAAATTAGTATTTACAGCAGCATCCTTTCTCTTGCAGTTTTCACAGCTAAGGATGTAGTTTATGGTGGGGGAAATAGCAAGAGACCAGGCCATCCCCAAAGCTTGCCAGTTCACCCCAAGCATAATAACAATGTCCTACATTTTTCAGTTCTTTATCATTGGCAAGTGTTTTCCAAGCCGTGGGCAGTAAACAGGAAAAGTGGATACTCAGTTTGTTTTAACGATGAGGAAATTTAGACCCAGAGAGGCATAAATAAGGGAGTCAAATATTCCAAATCCAGTTTCCTGACCTGTAGTTCCCTGTTCATTCTCCATACTCTTTTGTCTCAGATGTACAGTCATGCAGGTTCAGGTATTTCTTTTCTTTCCATTTATGTTTTTCTGAACTTTAGTTTCTTTGCTCACAAAATGAGATGGTTAGTAATACCTCCCTCATCAGGTTTGTGCGAGGACTAAATTAGACAATATGTATAGAGTGTTTCATGTAGGAATAGCTATTAGTTGTTGCTATCAGAGAGTTCTAGCTCTCCTACTGCCAAGGAAGATGCTAAATTCCTAGCGTCACTTCTTACTGTTTCCTCCAACGAGCCCATGTTTTGAAAGATTTTGCGTGTCAAATTGCTTATAATGGTTAATAATTTTTTTACTATCAAAGGCATTTAAGATTGCCAGTTGGGATTCCCTGATCTGCAATTCCATCAATGCTGAA
Organism: Panthera uncia; assembly: GCF_023721935.1. NCBI lineage: Eukaryota > Metazoa > Chordata > Mammalia > Carnivora > Felidae > Panthera > Panthera uncia. The sequence goes on from NW_026057578.1 coordinate 72,796,130, forward strand.
TTGATTTAATTCTAATAAAAGCAAAGAAACCTGGTATTTAGAGAGCCTTTTCATCCTCATCTAAGTAAATGTACTTCTTTCAGGGTGTTTGAAGTCTCTGAAACATCTTGCTGTTCTCCAGCACTGTCTTTGCAGATTCTGGACATAGCTGGGCTCTCACTTGTCAATGAATAAGCCAAATCTTATTATTATAATCTGAGTAAGTTGTCGTTTTGTGTGTGATCTAATTCAGTTTTTGAATGTTACAATTTTTTCCATCACATCATGGGAAATTGGTGTGGTCCAGAAATAATAAAAATGAATTCATTATGAATGAAACTGAAGATGAATTTTTAACACGCTACCAGAAGTTACTGATTAACAGGCATACTGACACTTCAGATACTCCATTCTGCTATACAAGAACTAATTTGTGTATTTCATTCATTGTCATTAAAGGCCAAGTTCAATTATAATTTTTAATTTGTATTTTTTTCTTTACCCTTCTGCCATGTGATTCTTATATCAGAGAGGAGAGAAAAATCGTTTTTTTAGTATACAGAAATTAGATCTTTTATAGACGAATTTAACTGTTAAGATGGGAAATGATCAAAGGTACTGAAAAATACAAATTTCACATAAACTCATCTCTTATTTTGAAAAGATATGTTACACAGAGAATAAGTCTTGAGTCTTTCAAGATATTATTGGGTCAGGCTAAAATAATTTCATTGTGAGAGCATTTTCCTTCTCTGTGTGCAGTCTAAGTGCATATTTTGTGCTCTTAGGAATAACTTTCCAAAGCTGTGTAAAGAATGTAGCAATAAAATCTAATAAGAATTATGGCTCATGACTTGAATGATGTCAGTACCCTTTTAATCCTCCCAAACATGAAAACGTTTTCTCCTCCTAAATAAGATTTCTTAACTCTTTATTTCTAAGGAAAATTGCAGAGCTCTGCAATTCTACTGGCAAAGTAAGAGTTAAAGGAAGGTGTTTTGTTCCATTGTTAATACTTAAGCTTGTTATTAAGATAATCACTTTAGAAAAGAAATGTATCCTAGACAATACTATTTTTGTGAATACATATTCTTTTATCTTTTTTTTTATATATTACATAACATCAGACGATTTCTGAGTTCAGTGTTTCAGCAATAATCCTTTGTTTTCTCTTTAAGCCTGTGGTTCTCAAACTTCAGTGTGAATCAGAATCACCTGGAAGACCTGTTAAAGCATAAATGACAAGTGCTCATTCTCAAAGTTTCTGATTCAGGAGGCCTGGGCTGGGCACAAGAATGTATATTTCTAGTAAGTTCCCAGGTGGCACTGATACTGCTAGTCTGGGGATCACACTTTGCTATTAGCAGCTTTATACCATTTAACCTTCTTATCTTACAACTTAATTTGATGGGATTCAGTCATCCTGAAGCATGTATGTCCCCTTAGTTTGGAAGAAGCCGAAGTTCAGTAAGTTATCTATAGTTTGGTTATTTGGCCACTCCAGATTTATTTCAAGTCAAAGGACTGCATACAGAAAAGCATAGCTGATGAACAGTTCGATGCTTGAAGATGTCAGACTGTAGAATCTCTACGGGTAAGTGTGTGATTTCTTTAGTGACATCACATTTGCCTGCAGAGATTTTCCAGTCTGTCACTTTTGAAGTTGTATTTAAGATGGAAAAAAGTTGTCTTCTTTCTACAGTGATCTTTCCAGGAAGGCTAGATTTTAAAATTAATTTGCCCAAGATTAAAACTGAATGGGAAAACAGAGTTATGGTTGGGGTTCAGATAGGAGTAAGTGAGAATAGATACTCTCTGATTCTGGCACACATCTCCATGGAGAATGAAGGAAAATGGAAAAGTGAACCTTCCCAAACCACAACCAATCTCATTTGTAACAGTGTTTTAGCCACACTGAAATCTTTATGGTCAATCCAAGTGAATATCCTTGAACTTCAAGCAATTTTATCTAATGGTTAGACTGTGCAATTGGGTTTCTCAGTCTTTCTTAATTTGCACACATGCCTAGCTAATCACATGAGAGATAAGTGGAAAGAGGGGGTGTGCTTCTCAATTATTTTCCCCATCTCTCTTCTACTTAGAATAGCTGTTTTAATAAGTAACATTACCTGCTGCTAATTTTTAAAATGGTGGAATAAAGTGTAATAAGCAATGTTTACTTCAGAGGCTCAATAATCTGTGAATATCATGATATCATAAAGTTTATTTACATTGTTGGGATTTTTTGATGTTGTTCATTTGTCAGAACATACTTTTTGATCAATGTTAGATGTAAATTTATTTCACCATTTGACTACAACAGGGACTTTGTATATTTTTGTTTCCTTCTGTATCCTGGCACATAACAGGTACTCAATAAACATTTATTTAATGAATGGACATCAATTTACTTTTTTTTTCAAATGCTTATTTACCATTAGAAAGGCAATAAAAATATACATCAAGTCACATTTTATTAATATCAGAGTGAACATATTTAACTTCAAACCAGACAAAACCAAAACATTTAAATATCAAAAATCTACCTTGGTAATAAAGAATATTCCTGGGGCGCCTGAGTGGCTCAGTTGATTGAACGTCTGACTCTTGATCTTGGCTCAGGCCGTGATGTCACAATTCGTGAGTTTGAGCCCTGTGTGAGGCTCTGCACTGAAAGTGTGGAGCCTGCTTGGGATTCTGACTCTCCCTTTCTCTGCTCCTCCCCTGCTTACTCGTGCTCTCTCTTAAAAAGTTTTCCTGATAGTCTAATGGAACTTAAAAATTTTCCCTGATAGTCTAACAATGTTATATTATGTTTTTCTGGCATATAGTTTTATTTCAGATGATTAGTTTTTAGTCCTGGATTATATCCAAATTTATGTAATGAATCACGAAATTAGGTTTGATTTTGTTTATACTGCACAGCACAGTGTCTCGATTATCTGTTAATCTGCAATATACACATCCTTTGACCTCAAGATGACTTTAAAAGCATCCTATCAATTGCATTCTGCCTTTTCTAGATAAACCATAAATACAAACTTAACCTAAAATCCCTCATAAGTGCGCAGAGGATACAACAGGTGGCTCTGATCTGATGTGAGTGCAGCTAAATAATGTGTTGAAGTAATTGGAGTTTAGAAAGATAAAAAACATCTGGTTTCAAAGGAGAACATTTCCATCCATTTTACTGCTTTTTAGAGAGCTACATCATTCTGGGTTATGTAGAAAGAAAAGGCTAGTATTAGGAACTCCATGATCCTCATTCTGTTCATCTAAGCTCCAAAGGGTGGGACTAGTATACTTGATCATGGAAGGAGGATAAGGCTTCTTATGCCATTTTTCATTTTTTTCTTTTCTAGTCCTGCTTTTTGTTTTATATGTATTTGCAGGGACTGGTTAACAGTATCACTTGTTCTTTTGAAGGAAAATTGAAGCTGTGAATGATGGAATCATAGTTGCCATGTCCCTGATTGTTGATATCTTGTTTGTTTCTTTGCTCTGTGATAACAGACCTTTGGAAGAGCATCATCATTTTAACCCCATAACTAGGCTCTTAAGATATAGCCAGCCTATAATACAGCACTCCTGTTAAACACTTCCACAGAGGAAAACTCCTTTGTAAATGCAAATATTTGATAGATAAGCATTATCTGACAGTAAGATATTACAGATGAATTTAGAATACCACACCTACCAGAGATTAAAAGTCTGAAAAAAAAATCAAACAATATGGTTACATTTTGAAAGATCAGGAGGCCAAGATCTGCCCGGTAGTTCTCAACCTTGACTGCATATCAGAATCATGTTGGAACTTATGGAATAGACAGATTTCTATGCCCCAACCAATACCTCCTGAATCTGAATTTCCCAGATGTGAATTTGAGAAGTCTCTATTTAAAAAAAAGAATTTTATTTTTTGGAGAACTTTCATGTAGAAAAATGAGTGAAAAGTACAGAGAGCTCCCATATGCTCCCTATTCTTACACACCTTCCCTACTATGGACTTCATACACCATAGTGATACATTCATTGCAATCAGTGAACCTGCATTGACATATCATTATCACTCAAAATACATAGTTTAAATTAGGGTCATTCTTAGTGTTGTATGGGTTTTAAGAAAGATATGATGACATGTATCCAGCATTGTAGCATCATCCAAAATAGTTACAGTGCCTTAAAAATTCTCTGTGCTCTGCCTATTCATCCATCTCTTCCTCCAACCCCTCATCTTTTTACTGTCTCCATAGTATTGTTTTTTCCAGGTCAGAGGGTTAAATCATACAGTATGTAGCCTTTTCAGATTTGCTTCTTTCATTTAGTAATATGCATTTCCTCCATGTCTTTTTTCTCTATGTCTTTTCATGGCTTGATAGCTTATTGCTTCTTGTCACTGAATAATATCCTACTGTTTGGATGTACCACAGTTTATTTATTCATTCACCTACTGAAGGACTTTGTGGTTGCTTCAGTTTTTGTAATTATGAATAAAGTTGCAATAAACATCCCTGTGCAGGATTCTATGTGAACAGAAGTTTTCTATTTGTTTTGGTAAATACTAAGGGGCATGATTGCTGGATTATATGGTAGCAGTATATTATGTTTTCCAAGAAACTGCCAAACTGTCTTTCAAAGTGGATGTTCCATTTTGCATTCCTACCAGCAATGAATGAGAGTTCCTGATGCTATGCATCTTTGTCAGCATTTAGGGTTGTCAATGCCTTGGATCCTGGCCCTTCTAATAGGTGTGTAGAAGTCTCTCATTATTCTTTTAATTTGTAATTCCCTCATGACATATGATGTTAAACATCTTTTCATATGTTTATTTGCCATCTGTATATCATTTTTGGTGAAGTGTCTGTTTAGGTCTTTTACCCATTTTTTAGTTGTTTTCTTACTGTTGAATTTTAAGAATTCCTTGCATATTTTGTATATTGGTCCTTTATCAGATGGGTCTTTTGGAACTATTTTCTCCCAGTCTGTGGCATGTCTGCCCATTCTCTTGACATTATCTTTTGCAGAACATAAATTCTTAATTTTAATAAAGCCCACCTTATCAATTATTTCTTTCATGGATTGTGCCTTTGCTGTTGTATCCTCAAAAGTCATTGCCATACCCAAGGTCACTTAGGTTTTCTCCTGTGTTACCTTCTAGAACTTTTATAGTTTTGCATTCTACATTAGGTGTGTGATCCATGTTGAGTTAATTTTTGTGAAGGGTGTAAGGTCTGTCTGTCTGTCTGTCTCTCTTTTTTTTTGATTGTGGATATCTGGTTGTTCTAGCACCATTATTGGAAAAGACTATCTTTGCTCTATTGCTCCACTGTATTGCCTTTGCTTCTTTGTCAAACATCAGTTGACTGTATTTATGTGGGTGTACTTCTGGACTCTCTATTCTTTTTTTTAAAATGTTTATTATATTTTGAGAGAGAGAGTGGGGGAGGGGCAGAGAGAGAGAGGGAGAGAGAGAATCCCAAGCAGGCTCTGTGCTCCCAGTGCAGAGCACCATGTGCGGCTTGATCTCATGAACTGTGAGATCATGACCTGAGCTGAAATCCAGAGTTGGATAGTTAACCGACTATGCCACTCAGGTGTCCCTGGACTCTATTCTCTTTCATTTTTCTATGTATCTATTCTTTCACCAATACCACACTGTTTTGATTACTGTAGCTGTACAGTAAGTCTTTTAAGTTGGGTAGTGTCAGTCCTCTCACTTTGTTCTTCTCCTTCAATATTGACTTGGCTATTCTGGGTCTTTTGCCTCTCCATATGAACTTTAGAATCTGTTGATATCCACAAAATAGCTTGTTGGAATTTTAATTGGGATTGGGTTTTCTCTATAGAGCAAGTTGAGAAGAACAAACATCTTGACAATATTGAGTCTATCCATTACCATGGAATATATCACCATTTATTTAGTTCTTTTCTGAAATCTTTTATAAGAGCTTTGTAATTTTCCTCACACAGATATTTTCCATATTTTGTTGGTTTATATCTAAATATTACATTTGGGGGGTGCTAATATAAATGGCAATGTGTTTTTACTTTCAAATTCCACTTATTCATTGCTGGTATACAGGAAAGCAATTGACTTTTGCATATTAACCTTACATCTTCAACCTTGCTCTAATTGCTTATTAGCTCTAGAAGTTATTTCATCAATTCTTCTGGGTTTTCTATATTGATAATCATGTTATATGCAAACAAAGACAGCTTTATTTCTTCTTTCCCACTATGTATACTTTTATTTCCTTTTCTTATTGCATTATTTAGAACTTATAATACAATGTTGAAAAGAGTGGTAAGTAGAGATATCCTTGCTGTGTTTCTTTTTTTTTAATTTTTTTAATGTTTTTTTATTTATTTTTGAGACAGAGAAAGACAGCATGAGCAGGAGAGGGGCAGAGAGAGAGGGAGCCACAGAATCCGAAGCAGGCTCCAGGCTCTGAGCTGTCACAGAGCCTGACGTGGAGCTCGAACTCATGGAGTGTGAGATCATGACCTGAGCCAAAATCGGTCGCTTAACCAACTGAGCCACCCAGGCGCCCCAATCCTTGCTGTGTTTCTGATATTAGCATGAAAGCTTCAAGTTGTTCTCAACAAAGTATGACATTTTCTATAGTTCTTTGTAGATTTTTAAAATAAAGTTGAAGAAGTGCCTCTATTCCTAGCTTGCTGAGAGTTTTTTTAATCATGAATTGGTGTAAGATCTTGTCAAATGCTTTCTTGCACCAATTAATGATCATGTGATTTTTTTTCTTTAGTTTCTTGATGTGAAAGATGACATTAATTGATTTTTTGAATGTTGAACCAGTCTTGCACTCCTTGGATAAATCCCACATGGTCATGGTATATAATTATTTTTATACATTGTTTATTTGATTTGCTAATATTTTCATGAGGATCGTGTATCTATGTTCATGAGAGATATTAGTCTATCATTTTATTTTCTTTTAAGTCTTTGTCTGGTTTTGGTATTAGGGTAATGCTGGCCTAATGGAATGAATTAGAAAGTATTCACCTGTTTTTTCTGGAAGAGATTGTAAAAAATTGGCATAATTTCTTCCTTAAATGTTTTGTAAAATTTACCATTGAAACTGTCTGTGCCTGGTGCTTTCTGTTTGGAAGATTATTAACTACTGATCCAATTTCTTTAATCAACAGAGGCTATTCAGATTGTCTTTTTCATCTTTTCTGAGTTTTGGAAGATTGTACCTTGTAAAGAATTTGTCTGTTTTATCCAGGTTATTAAATTTGTCAGCATAAAGTTGCTCATAATATTTCTTTATCCTTTTAATGTCCACAGGATTTGTATTGATGTCCCTTCTTTCATTTCTGTATTAGTAATTTGTGTTTCTTCTTTTTTTTCATTGGCCTAGCTAGAGACCTATTGATTTTATTGATCTTTTCAAAGAAACAGCTTTTGGTTTTGCTGATCTTTCTCTATTGATTTCCTATTTTCAACTTCATTGATTCTGCTCTAATTTTCATTATTTTTCTTCTGATTACTTTGGAATTAATTTTTCTTCTTCTAGTTTCCTATGGTGGAAGTTTAGATGATTGGTTTTAGAACTCCCTTCCTTTCTAATATATGTATCCAATGCTATAAATTTCCCTCTAGGCACTGCTTTCACTGCATCCCACAAAATTTGATAAGTCGTGTTTTCATTTTAATTTAGTTCAAAATATTTAAAATTTTCTCTTGAGATTTCTTCTTTGACCCATGTGTCACAAAGAAGTGTGTTTGATTAATCTCCATGTACTGTATTTTGTGATTTTCCAGTTATCTTTCTGTTATTGATTTCTACTTTAATTCCATTGTGGTCTGAAAGCACATTTCTATTATTTTAAACTTGTTGAGCTGTGTATTATGGCCCACAACATGGTCTACACTGGTGAATGTTCCAATGGGTACTTGAGAAAATGTGTAATTTGCCATTGTTGCATGGAGTAGTCCATAGTTGTCAATTATTTCCAGTTGATTGATGGTGCTGTTGAGTTCAACTATGTCTTTACTGATTTTCTGGCTGCTAGATCCGTTTCTGATAGAAGGGAGTTAACATCTCCAACTAAAATAGTGGATTCATCTATTTCTCCTTGCAGTTCTTTCAGTTTTTGCATCATATATTTTAATGTTCTATTGTTAGGTGCATGCACATTAAAGGATTGTTGTGTCTTCTTGGAAAATTAATGCCATTATCTTTATGCAATATCCCTCCTTATTCTGGATACTACTCAGAAGACTGCTGTGTCTGAAATTAATATAGCTACTCCCACTTTTTTTCTATTAGTGTTAACACGGTATATTTTTCTACATCCCTTTACCTTTTTATTTTAGAGAGAGAGAGCATGATCAGGGGAGAGGGGCACAGGGAGAAAGAGAGAGAGAAAGAGAGAGAAAGAGAGAGAGAGAGAGAGAAAGAGAGAGAGAGAGAGAGAGAGAGAGAGAGAGAGAGAGAGAATCTTAAGCAGGCTCCATGCTCAGCACAAAGCCTGATGCTGGACTTGATCCCATGACCCTGAAATCCTGACCTGAGCTGAAATCAAGACTTTGATGCTCAAACAACTGAGCCACCCAGGTGCCAAGAGGCACCTCCATCCCTTTACTTTTAATCTATATGTGTCTTTATGTTTAAACTGGGTTTCTTGTAGACAATATATAGTTGGTTCTTATTTTTTGTTATACTTTGAAGTGTCTTTTAATTGGTATATTTAGACCATTGACATTTTAAGTGATTTGACATAGTTGGAGTAATGTCTAGCATATTTGCTATTACTTTTTATTTGCTGCCTTTGTTCTTTGCTATTTTTGTCTTCTGCACCTTTTCTGCCTTTCATAGTTTTAATAGAGCATTTTATATGATTCCATTTTTACTCCTTTCTTAGCATATCAACTATACTTTTAAAAAACTTTTCTTCATGGTTTCCCTAGAATTTGCAATATACAACTAATCCAAACCCACTTTCAAATAACAATATACCATTTATCAGGTAGGTTAAGTACTTTATAATAACAAAATATTTCTAATTCCTACATACTATCCCTTGTATCATTGTTGTAATTTGTTTTACTTATACATAAGCATATATATCTACATAGCTATAACACACATACATGTATATAATTTAATACGTTGTTGCTATTATTTTGAACAACCGTTGTTTATTAGATCAATTAAGAATAAGAAAAACAAAAGTTTTTATTTTGCCTTCACTTACCCATTTTCTAATGCTTTTCTTTTCTTTATTTAGATTCAAGGTTCTGGCTTATATCAATTTCCTTCTCTCTGAAGAATTTTAACATCTTTTGTAAGGCAGATCTACTGGCAACAAATTTCCTGAATTTGTTTGTCTGATAAAGTCTTATTTCTTTTTATTTTTTTAAAAATACTTATTTATTTTGAGGGGGGTGCTGGTGGAGGGGAAGAGTGCACTAGTGAGGGACGGGCAGAGAGAGAGGGAGAGAGAATCCCAAGCAGGCTCTGTTCCTTCTGTATGGAGCCCTATGCGGGGCTCAATCTCATGAACTTTGAGATCATGACCTGAACCAAGATAAGAATTGGATGCTTAACCAACTAAGCTACCTAGGTATCCCTCTTTTTTTTTTTTATTTAAAAAAATTTTTTATTAGTTTTCTTTATTTTTGAGTGGCAGAGAAAGACAGAGTGCATGTGGGGGAGGGGCAGAGAGAGAGGGAGACAGAATCCAAAGCAGGCTCCAGGCTCTAGGCTGTCAGCAGAGAGCCCCATGCAGGGCCCTAACTCATGAACCATGAGATCATGACCTGAGCCAAAGTCAGAGGCTCAACCCACGGAGCCACCCAGGTGCCCCTCCCTCTTTTTAATTAAAAAAAGAAAAATTTAATGTTTATTTATTTATTTTTTCCTTTTTAAAAAAAAATTTTTTTTTAACGTTTATTTATTTTTTGAGACAGAGAGAGACATAGCATGAACGGGGGAGGGTCAGAGAGAGGGAGACACAGAATCAGAAACAGGCTCCAGGCTCTGAGCCATCAGCCCAGAGCCCGACGTGGGGCTCAAACTCACAGACCACGAGATCGTGACCTGAGCTGAAGTCGGCCGCTCAACCGACTGAGCCACCCAGGTGCCCCAATGTTTATTTATTTTTGAGAGAGAGAGAGAGAGAGAGAGAGAGAGAGAGAGAGACTGAGTGTGAGTGTAGGAGGGGCAGAGAGAGGAGACACAGAATCCAAAGCAGGCTGCAGGCTCTGAGCTGTCAGCACAGAACCCATCACAGGGCTCAAACTCACAAACCATGAGATCATGACCTGAGCCAAAGTCGGATGCTTAACCAAATGAGCCACCCAGACACCCACCTCTTTTTAGTTTTTGCAAGACAATTTCACAAGGTACAAAATTCTAGGTTGGTGGGGTTTTTTTTCCAACATTTGAAACAAATTTCATTCCACTCTTCTCTTGCTTGCATGGTTTCTGAGGATAAAACTAATGAAATTATTGTACCTGTTTCTTTTTAGGTAAGATGATTTTTCTTTTCTGAGATTTTTGAGGTTTTTTTCATCATTGATTTTCTGAATTTTGAATAGAATATGCCTAGGTGTGGGGTTTTTTGTTTGTTTTCTTTTGTTTTGTTTTGTTTTGACATTTATCCTGCTTGGTGTTTATCTGGGCTTCCCGGATTCGTGGTTTGGTATCTGACATGAATTTGGGAAAATTCTCCATCATTATTGACTCAAATATTGCTTCTGTTCCCTTCTTTCTTCTACATTTGGTACTCCTATTATGCATACATTAAACATCTTGTAACTACTCCACAGTTCCTGGATATTCCATTCTTTTAAAAAAATTTGTTGTTAGAGTTGATGTACACTGTTTTATTAGTTTCAGGTGTACACCATAGTGATTTGACATTTCTATACATTATGCAATGCTCACCATAAGTGTAGTTACCATCTGTCACTTTACAGTGTTTTTATATTAAAAAATATAATATGTATAATATTATAATATTATAAAATATTCCCTATGATATACTTTTTATTCCTGTGACTTATATAACTGGAAGTTTGTACTTTTTTTTTTTTTCAGTTGTTTTTCTTTGTGCTTTTCAGTTTTGAAAGTTTCTATTGCCAAGGGTGCCTGGGTGGCTCCGTTGTTTAAGTGTCCAACTGCTGCTCAGGTGAAGGTCTTATAGTTTATGAATTTGAGCCCTGTATCAGGCTCTGTGCTGACAGCTCAGAGCCTGGAGCTTGCTTCAGATTCTGTGTCTCCTTCTCTCTGCCCCTACCCCACTTACACTTTGTCTCTCTCTCTCAAAATAAATAAACATTTAAAAAAATTTAAAAAGAAAGTTTCTATTGTCATATCCTTAAACTCAGATTCTTTCCTCTATTGTGTCCAGTCTACCAATTAACCTATGAAAGGCATTCTTCATTTCTGTTAGTGTTTTTTGAACTCTAGCATTTCTTGTGCATTCTTTATTAAAATTGTCATCTCTCTGCTTATAATAACTATGTATTCTTATATGTTGTCTACTTTTTCCAGTAAATCCCTTATTGTAGTTTAAAAAAAATTTTTCCCGATCTGATAATTCCAACATTCTTGCCATTTCTGACTCTGGTTCTTATGTTTGTTTAGTGTTGTCAAATTGTTTTTCCCTTCTAGTATGCTTTGTCATGTTTTGTTGAAAGATAGACCTAATGTACTGGGTGTAAAGGAACTGTGATAACTGGCCTTTTATAATATGATGATAACATGTTGGGGGAGGAGAAGCATTCTACAGTCCTATGATTAGGTCTCAGGTTTTTAGTGAGCCTGTGCCCCTGGACTGTGAACTTCAACAGTGCTTCTCAGTACCCCCAACCTCACCTTAGGTGGAACAGGATGGCTAGAAGGAGCTGGAGTTGAGCTTCTCCCAGGTCTGATAAAACCCCAGTAGAGTGTAGGCTTTGGTAAAATAGTTTCACCTGTGGGTAGGCCTTATTAAGAAGAATAGAATGCTTTGGCATATTTCAAAATGGTTCCTTTAGCTCCTACCCTAATTGGAAGTACAAGGAGGTTTTTCTCTGGTATAAAACATAAGGACCAGGTCAAGCAACTGGAGGTAAAACTCACAAAAATTTGGGGGCCCCTCTATGACTGAGTCCTACTGGAGTTTTTAGCTCTCAGACTTGTCCACGCTGAGCTTCCAGCAATTCCTCAATAGCAGTTCAGGTTTTCCTACCCTGGGACTGGTTCCCGTGGAGGTTTCTGCTGTGGTAAGTTGTGATTTTCTGTATTCACCCACGTCTTCAATCTTGGGTGCAATGGTTTGTGCTGTGAATTCAGTTCTTTAATGAGTCTAAGAAGAGTTGTTGATTTTTCAGTTGATTCACCTTTTTATTGTTGGGATGCAGTGGTGACTTCTGAGCTCTGTGCATGCCAAATGGGAATATGGAAGTCCGGAAATTTTTCAAATGGGTGATTGGGTTAGGAGCTCATTGGCAAAAGCCAACTTCAAAAAAGCAATATGATCTTGTTTCAGCGAATAGCTATGAATTTATAAATTTATTAAAAAATATATAAAATATAAAATTGGTAAAAGTGGACACTGTTCTGGTTGAAGTGTGTGTGTTGGTGAGGCAGGCACCCATTATTTTGTGCTCTCAGACCCTTATCTAATGGCAGTCTCAAACTGCCTTGCAGAGTCCTTCATTTACCATTCATATGGCTCTTTCCGGTCTGGAATAAGCCAATGATCTCTGAAAGCTCTAGGAGGAGGGGGTTCCATGTGTGAATTTGAGTCTCCTATCAAGGCAAGGAGGGGACAGCACCTGAAGGGGCACTGACTTCAGATATTTGGCCTGTAATTGCCATTGGAAAGTGAAGAGGGTAGGAAGGTGATGCGATTGGAATCGAAGTTAGAAATCTATTTGTTGGGCAAAAAGACCTTTTTGCAATTTGCCCCCTTTAAACATTGCTGCCGGTGCAGGGTATTATTTAGTTAACCCGGCCTAAAGGGATGTTTTAAAGGTGGAGGATTGCCCTGGTGATGAACAAATATGAGAAATAAACTTCCAGTGGGGCTGGGTTGCCTGCTGACTGTGATTTCCTGATGATCTATAACAATGGTTATTCACTAACAGCTGGCGCATGTCTCCCTCGGACAAAGCCACTGGGAAGCGCAGGCGCTCAGATTGGTGAACCAGAACCGTTTCCCTGGTAACCGTTAACTAGCACGTGTTTTATTGTTTCCAACTGCTTTTCCTGGGGTATTTGCAGGTGGTGGGAGATGCTTTCTTAAAGAGGGGTCATAACCTCGTGAACTTTCAGATGTTGCAACAAATTGGGGAACAAAACATTTTTTTCTCTTTCAAATATATTAAGTAAATCTTATTACATAGCATTTTCAAGACAGATGCAGCCCAACAGTTTTTCTATTTTGCCATTATTTCCAGATGTTACCAATTTTAAAGTCAGAGTTCTGTTTTATGATCAGGATCTATAGGAAGGTAATATTAGTGATGTGTATGGCAGCAGAATATTATTTTGGCCTTTTTGGGATGTGTTCTGGTTCTATATTTTGCTGTAAAAGGGGAAATCCAACCATACAATCTGAATGTATTGTAAACTGGATTTCTAATGGTTTCTGTATTTTGCCTCTTCATTAATTTAGCTCAATGTGTTTGGCTTTACTGGTACTTTTCTTTCTTGATTTTAATGCACCACAAAGTTTGTTGTGTTGCCATAAAATACAAGACCAAACAAGCTAAGACTTGATCATGTTAGGATTTCCTTCTATATTTGACATATTTTTGAAAGGATCAGTTAATTTCCAGATGGACAGCTCCCTCTTCTGTCTGTTTTCTAGAATTTGCATCTTCTGAAACTACAGATGGAAGATGAAATATATATCATAGAATTCTGTAGCTTGGCTGAAGCTTGAATATAGTTACTGTCTATCCAGTAGCAAATTCATGATAGAAATATGGAGGGTGTTTCCATTGTAATTATTTGGTTTAAAATAAAGTCATACACCTTGTAAATGCCAGCTGAAAGTAAATGAAACATTCTTTTAAGTTAATATTGAACTTTATCTGCAAATAGCCCTGAAAAAAAATGCAGCTCTCATTGATCACTAGTATGAACTCTGAAATACCTGGATTTGGTCAAATGAGCATTTGTCACTTGATTTGCAAAGAATCCAAACAGTACTGCAACTCAAGTCTTGTCTTGAGCGTAATTTGCAGCCTTTTCTTGGAAATGTGCTTCAGGGTACATGCAAACATGTACCTACTTATAAATTAGATCAGTGGCATTCAAATAAATGCTCTTCTCCAGGACCTTACAATGTTTAAAAGGCTTTTTTAAAAACAAGTATTTAAAAAAAATATTTGCTTGCTTGGGTCCAGTTTAATCTCTATAGGCAAGAGTTAGGGTTATGCTCTGAAAATGAATACTGAAAGATCTATAACCTAAACTCATAACCATAGAACCAAAAGAGCTAATAAATTATGATGATGAGGGCACTTATGTACAGTATTTGTTTCTAGAGATACAATGAAGTGATAAATTTTGACTGTGAAGAGGAAAATGTCGATTCATTCAGATTTACCCCTCTCAGTCCCTCCAGTGGCAGGGTTTTGGGGATTATATGACCCTAATCATATGAATGTATATGAAGTGAACACTCTTCACAATTCTCCACTTTGTTTTTGTTGGGGCAGGCATACCTAGGGACCCTCTGAACAAGAAACCTCATTTTCCTTCACACATTCCTGTTGGTATCAGGTCATTGTTTTAGTTTCGTTCAAGGGATTTAAGGAATGATTTGAGCATAGTGGATTGAAAATCAACAAACTATTGATTATCAATATTGGGAGACTAAAGCATACATTTAAACATTTTAAGTTACATCCTCATCTCTCAAATGATGTTCCAAGTAATAAAGTACTAGATGGTAAATTTCATTTGGAATGAGAGATTGTCGGAAACCACAGACCATACTACACCCAATTCAGCCTCTCCTTCCCTACCCATGGAGCCCAGAATGGGTAGCTCTCTTGCTAAGGGTCCTGCAGCGAGATGGTAACACAAATATTTGTTACTTGTTCATATCTGAGTGCTCTTTTGGCCAAACCACACCCTTTGCAGTGGTCAGGGAGTTCTTTACTACTTGGCTGGGGCTCCATAAATAGGACTTCTGTGATTTCTTTCTTCCTCCAAGTGCACATACTCTTCCACCTACCATTTCCCAGATTTGCATACCAGTGATTTACTGGCTGAGTGACTTTATACTAGTTAACCAACCTCTCTGTGCTTCAGTTTTCACTTCTACGAAATGAGGCTAATAATAGTGCATTGCTCTTAGAATTAATACCAGTGATAGGCATGGCACTGTGCCTGGCATATTGTAAGCACTTGGTAAACATTAGCTATTTTTATTACTGTATTTTTCAGCCATTCTTCATCCAGTGTGTGCTTTGGTCTTCATTTACTCTGTAGCATGCAGTATTCACTTTCTAAAACAACTGAAGACTGTACCCCCATGTTTGTAACAGCATTATTTACAACAGTAAAAGTGGAAGCAACCCCACTGTCCATGTGTGGATAAATGGATAAATATAATGTAATTTATACATATACTGGAATACTATTCAGCCATAAAAAGGAAAGAAATTTTGACACATGCTACAACATGGATGAATCTTGAGGACATTATTTTAAGTGAAATAAGCCAGTCACAAAAAGGCAAATAACTGTTTGATTCCACTTATATGCAGTAACTAGAGTAGTCAAATTCAAAGAGCTAGAAAGTATAATGCTGATTGGCCGGGGTTGGGGAGGAAAGCGAATTGTGGAGTTGTTAAGGAGTACAGAGTTCCAGTTCTGCAAGATGAAAAGCATTTGACAATGGGGATGTACTTAATACTACTGAACTGTATATTTAAAAATGGTTCAGAAGGTAAAGATTATGTTAGGTTTACTTTATCACAATTTAAAAATTTTAAAAACAAAAACAACTGAAGGGTCTAGTGCAATTAGAACATATTAGTTACATTAGTTAACCCTGGATATTTTGACTTCTTGCTCCCACAGTTCTTGCCAAGAATGGGCTTAATTTCCAGGGCCTTATAGTTCATGGACTCAGATGAAATTACAGAAGCATACTTTCCCCACAGACATATGAAGAAACCCCACAGAGACTCCTCAAAAAATGCAGACACATGAAAAGCAAATTTGATTTAATAAGTTTACCATTAACAAAAATGTCTTGGCGGGAGTGGGAGTGGGGGGGAGCATAGGCTGTTAGAAAGAAGCTTAGAAATCACCTTCCTGAAAAAAGCAAAGGTAGAGGAAAAGAGAAGAAAATTTCATCTGGGTTTAGGACTTCTTTTCAAAACTTTTGTTTAATTATCATCTACAGAGATGATTAAAAGCATTATATAGTTCCAGGATAAAAAGCACAACCAGAAACAAGTTTATGCTAAATTAATATTTGATACTTTCTTGTAAGAATCTGATGTAAAAGTTGTATCCCTTTTATTTCAATTCGTAAATTCCTTTTAATCAATATTTAATATCCTTTTAATTTCAGTTCAGTAACATTTACTGAGTATAGTGTGTCAAGAGACTTCTGGGTTGGAGTTTAAAATAAAACTTAAACCTTTTTTAAAAAAATGTTCAAAGTAACTGAATATACTAGAAATAATAATCATCCTTCAAAATAATATCTCTATTATGATCATGGGACTTATATAAACTAAATATTTGTGGAGGAAAATTCATCAACTATATTGTAGCAAGAATATCTTCTTTCAGAAATGCTAGTAAGAAACAGTCACCACATGAGTGGATGGGTCTGCTCAAACCAGCTCAAAAAAGGGACAAGATATGCTTTTATCAGTTTGTCAAAAATAGCAATGAAAATGCTTAGTAACAGGACATCACTAAAGTGTGTCCTACTACGTCACTTTCAGAATGCCACATTTTAATTTTACTTTGTACTTTTGGAATAAAAAATGGAAAGTTTTACTTTAAATGTTTAAATTAAACACTAACATACAATTATTAGCTTATTCAGACACACTAGCACAGTTCCAATTTCTGTATCATCTTAATAAAAAGCCTGGCTTTATGAATCTACCAAATGGCCGTTTATTGGAATCCAAAGAGGTCAGTAACAATCTGGAAATCACAAAATACACATGAAGAAAAACATAAGACTTACCAAGAAAAATAGCTGTAATGGTGCAAGACAAAAGGCCAGTTTGATGACATTATTCAGTCTTTCAGCATCCACTACTTTCTCCGACCATCTGAAGGCTCTACACATAGGTGGGGAAAAAAGGGGGTGGTTTTAATATTAAGAGGTACAAAAGGTGAGAAAAGGACTCTGACAAACACATCTAAACACATGCTTGTATTTCACAATAGAAACATTTTCTTTTTCATTCTCAGTATTGCTAGTTGCATAAGTACCCACCACTACAAGGATTTGTAATAGAAACATTTTACCCTTTTGAGAGCCAGACATCATTAAGTACAGTTTGAAAGGTTCACATTTAGCTTTTAGCCAAAAGGGAAACTTTGGTGGCTTTCCAGTCCTTTTCAAGTCACGAAGCCTTAGAGAGAAACTGAAGTGAAAGAGATCACATCTCGGCCTACCTCTTTTCGCCCTTGAGAATTCCTTTTCCAGGTAGTTCCTCAAATAGTGACGCTGCACTGGAACCCTCAGTTCTTCCCCTTGGAAGTTATTAAATCGGCACAAAGACTCACAATAATGGCATATGAAATCTAAGTTTTGTATAGGAAACGGACAGGCGGTCTACACTTTGTTATTCACTTGATAGACAGAGCCATTTTGACAGCCCTAACCTTGGAAACCACAGGTCCTGCTGAGCTCAGCAGGAGTCAAGCGCTGAGTACCATCTGTCAAAGCTTTATTCCCCCTCCTTCTTATCCAGGCCTTTACTAGAAGATGCTGAAAAGAGCACTGAATGAAAGTCTGCTACCTACAGTTAAACTTGTGTGCATCGTAGTACTAATGTTGGTGTAAGAATTTCACCCTGTGATCTGCCAAATTTGAACTGAATTAGGTATGCTATGTCCTTTTCTAATGGTTATCTGCAGAAAAAAGTGTGGTTTGAGGAACTGTGTAACTGCCCTCCAAACAACTAACACTATGAAATAAGGAAATTGCACGTAGTTATGGTTTTTGCCAACTCTGTGGCTAAAATCATGGATGACTTGGAAAGTTCTCCATTCTAAAGATTTGTGGGTTTTTTTTTCTTAATTTAGTTTAATTAAACCTGTATGAAACAACAAATTTACTTCTTTCCAAAAAATAGAGATTTTAATGGGCTAACCTCTTGCTTCATAAATGAAATCTTAGAACACATCCTCTTTCTCCCCCTCTCTGTAGCATAATCAATTCTAAAAAATTAACAAGCCTAATCAAAATAAAATCAATTAAATCATGTGTGCTGTAGCTCATCTGTACTTGTATAGAAAATGGTGTATCAATTGATAATATAAAGGAGTTGGAAATGGCATTGCTTTTGATTAAGTGCTACCAAAATGCTACATAATTTTTGAAGTACAAATTTATTTTGCATTACATTAAAATTGTGCATATTTAATAATTTTAGATGTCTATTTAAAATCTTTACATTTAGTATACCATTTCTAGCCTACATGGTTCATCAGGGATTTCAAAAGATTCCATGAGCACAGAATCATAAAATAGAAGTTTTGAGTTTAAAAGTTGAAAAAAGTAAGGTCTTTTTTTTAAGCAAATTATTCCAAATTGAAATGTTCAGTTAAATTTTGTGCTTTATTCTGACTTATTCTTTGTTTTATCTGATTTTCCTTCCAATTTTCTGAAATGCTAAAAATAATTTAAGATAGTATGTGTCATGATAATAATACTATATATACTAGATATACTATATTATGGTAATTATTCGTAGTTTAATGGGTAATTACAATGTCAAGAAGACATCGTAAAATATGTATTTTAATTAATTGCTTATATTAACATGAATATGTACTTTTTACATTTTATATTTTGCTCAATGTGCCATATGTATGTTTTGCAGAGATTTAAGAGCCCTTAATATATAAATGCTTGAAATGCTTTATGAAAAACTGTTTTTAATACACCGAGAGGTGATTTTGTTATTTAAAGTGACCAAGAAATGATTTGCTTTGCAATGTCAAAACTAGTTAACTAATAACAAATTGTTTCTAATTATTACTAGATT
Source organism: Panthera uncia (assembly GCF_023721935.1). Lineage (NCBI taxonomy): Eukaryota > Metazoa > Chordata > Mammalia > Carnivora > Felidae > Panthera > Panthera uncia. The sequence goes on from NW_026057578.1 coordinate 72,815,334, forward strand.
GAATTTTTGTGCATCCTTTTTGCAAGACCCTGTAGCTGTATATGCATGCTTTGGTAAACATAGGCCAAATGCTTTTGAACAAAGTCTGAATAGGCAATAGTTGAGTTGGGACTTTGCCCCTTCTCTGAGCTTCCCTCACAGGCCCTTCCTCCTAGGAGGTGCTGATCTCATTCAGAGGCTGAGAAAGGAAGTCAACTTTGCAGGCAGCCTGGGTCCCTGTTCAGTAAATACCTCTTCTACCAGTGTGTTCAGCCTGAAATCCTTTCTCCTGGGGCAGGAAACAACTTTGACCACACTGAGAAAGAAAATTCGAAGACCAATGCCTCGAGGGAAAAGCATATGGATTTAAATTAACCTTGGCTGACCATTATTCTGAGAGCAAAAACAAGTAGAGGAGAGCAGGAGGGGAGGCCCTCCAGATGGACAAGAGGAGAGGCAAACTTGGGCTTTCTCAAGGTTTTACCTAGGGAGGGCCAGTTAAAGTGTCCATAGAGTTACCTTGCTTGGCATCACACGTGTGTAGGTTTTCTTGATTCTCACTGTTAGGCTGTTAAATTGTCATAGTATCAGAATCTCAGAGTTCAAGGGATGTTAAGGATCATTTGGTGAAATTCTACATTAATAGAGATGAGGAAAGTGAAACACAGACATGCCTACTCTATGGTTTATCCAAAACTTGGTAAAAAAAAAAAAAAAGCTGTTTTGATGTGATTTGACTGTTTAAATCCTTCCAGAGAACTTAACTTAATAATTTGCTGTACAGTCTCAGTAACTGAGACAGTAACAAGTCTCAGTATACCTTGTATTTTATATTTTATGCATATGTTTATACTGTACCTGTTTCTAAAAAGCACTGTTCTATACTGTACCTATAGTGTAGAGGCAAGTCTACACTAAAATTTAGAGTTTACGAAATGCTTTTTTACATTGATTTTTTTTTGCTTTCTTAGTTGATCTGGCATAAAAGCCTTTTTTTTTCCTTTCGGTGGGAGAGACGAATCTAAATGTCATGTTTATTATTTCTGTAGTTAGTTCAAGTCTACTGGATTCATGGAGCATGTGCTAGTCACACAGTTCTGTGTCAGTCTTGGGGGTGGGTAGTCAGAATAATATTCAGTCATTCAACAAAGATTTTTCCAAGACCTGCCATGTGCTAAGAATTGGGGATACTAAAAAAAGCCTCTGTATAGAGGCTACATTATAGCAGGTAGGGTGGAAATGACAGGACACACAGAAACATTAATTAGAGATTCAAGCAAATAGTATAAAATTACCACTGCACTAAGGAGCTGAAGGAAAAGAGACATGAAGTTCCGAGTGGGTGCCACAGGGTGAGCTTTTCCTGCCAGATGGATCTTCAAGGCTCCCTGAGGAAGTGGTGAGGGAGCTGAAGCATCCCGGGGAAGGGCAGAAAGGAGAGAGATACCCAAGCAGAGGGCACACAAGTCAGTGTGAGGATCTGAGAGAAAGCTGGTATGAGGGCAGCTTGGAATGTAGAGTGGAGAGCGACAGGGAGGGCCAGACCCCACAAGGTGGTTATGGACTGTGCTAGGGATGACGTGGCTTTATCCTAGGGACAACTGGAGACAAATGGTTTGCAGCAGGGAAGAAGTGTGGTGACCTGACTAGACTGGGTTTTAAGATGGCCACTTTGGCAGCAGTGTGGGAAAAGGCTGACTGGGTAAGAGTGGAGCCTAGGCTAGGAGGAGCTGACCTGCTTATTGGGCTATCAGTACCAACCATGTGTTCCCATTGCACAGATGGGGCAGCTGAGGCCTGAGAAATGACACGACCAAGTTCAGAGCTCATGTCTCTTGATTTCTAGGACAGATACTGCTGGCACCTTTATCCCACCTTTATCCTGATAAAACCCGATAGGTTTCACAAATGTTTTCCATTGTTTTCTAGAAGGGTACCCATCTCAACATAGTTGGAATTGTAATGTACCACAGTTTTATAACTTTCTTTTCCTCTTGACATTATAACAGAATTTTTCATGCTGCTGCCAAGTCTTGGCAAATATCATGTTAAATGAGCAAATGTTCTGTAATTTCATTAGCCATATCCTGAACAGAGAGTATTTTGGTTGCTTCCAGTTTTTTTTCTGTTCTAAGTAGTAGTCTCATGATCATTTTAGTACATGTAACGTTTTCTTCTTTGGGAATATTTTCTTAGGATACATTTTCAGAAATTAGATTACAAATTAAATTAGGGCTTGAATATTTTTGTAGTATTTGCTACTTATTACTAAATCATGGCCCTACCCTTCTATTTTTAGTTTCATAACCTTATTTTATAAATGCTCTTTGTTTTACTTGGCCTCTGACCTATTTTTTAAAGAAGTGATTTGTCCAAAGTCATGAGGGTGAATAAAGGTAGAACCAGTACTTGAAGGCTTCTTTCCATTCTACCAGTGATGCCAGTGGGAAGGAAAACTCTCGTGGCCCAAGTATGAAAGAACCAGCCCTTCCTTAGGGACTATCTGAAGCAGCAGAAAGGGCAGAGATCTAAGATTTGGGAAATTTGAGTCTGAGTTCTGCGACCACCAGTCACCTTCTATTTGACTTTGGTCTTCTCAACTATAATATAGAGTCACTGATTCTCACCCCTGTTTCCTGGGAACTCTGAGGCTTACATAATGCCCCAGAGTGCTCTTGGAACCGTGTAAACATTGCATTGGTGTAAGGGCAGCATCTTGCTCTCTGAATCCTGAGCATGGAGTTGCTCTAAGAAGCTGTAGTAAGGTGCTTCTCAGACCCAAATCTACAATGAATCATTTGGGGGATCTGGTTAAATGGTTAAAAGCAATTTAAATAGGTCTGCGGTAGGGCTGAGATTCTACGTTTCAAGCAAGCTCTCAGGCGGTGACTCCCGCTGCTGCTGCTGGTCCAGGGTCCACACTTTGAGAAGCTGGCTGAAACAGCCACTGTGTGGTTGTTCACTCACACAGGTGACTGTGCCCACTGTGCGGAGCACCCTGCCCACAGAGCAATTTTAGTAAGTGGAAAAGAATGAGAGTTAATATTCAGATGTTCCTGAAGTGGGGTCTAACATGCTGGAGTGTGTGGTGTGTGAATATTCCTGACTTGTTTTGGGAGGAAGCATTCTCTGATCTGTTTCCTCTTGAATGCTGGAGAGCCCCTGAACATAGGAATGTCCCTTTTCCTGACATGCGGTAGGAAGTGGAAAGCAGTAACGTGGAATAATGGAGTAATATGGAAAGGTCCTAGCCTTTCATTATTATTTCCCTTATCTGAATGCAAACCCAAGAATGAATTTTCCCATCCTTGTTTTATATTGTTGGTGATCCCACCAAAGTCCCCTTAAAAGCTGGCCAAGAAAATTTGCCAGCAGCAACTTAGGAGCCTTAATGCATTGTTACAAATCTTTCCACACATCTGCCGCATGAAAAAGAAAAGCAAGATCTTGCAATGGCTGAGGGCAAGAGGGCATCTCCGAAGTGGGATGTCCCAGGGCTGCTCTGAGGACGCCCTTTCTCTGTAAGCAGGCTGCCCTGGGAGGCTCCAGCACCTGTTCTTACACATTCCTGCTGGCTTCTGTTGTTTGCAATCGCTGTCAAAAGCATCCCAGGAGAGGGCTGGGACGAGCCTTGTCAGGGAATAAGAAAAGCCGGGAGTGTGGCAGTTGGCCTCACAAATGTGAGGATGTTCACAGTCCCAGTAGGGACTCTCATTTCTCTTTTCACATCACCACACGCCTCATGTCAAAAGGAAATCTTTTGAGTTTAGGTACTGTGGCAGAGAACGTTGCTTTGAAACACAGGTGATCTTGATAGCCTAGTTCCATTTTTCTAAACCTGAACCGTCACGAGCAGGACCTGCAGGTACACAGCCATCCGCCTTGTGGGGTTACTGCGTACAGAGCTGTATGGTACATTTTCCAGAAAGAAAGAAAGATTCTGAGGTCGCAGCACAGGAAAAAGTGGTCTACCTGCAAATCAGACTTGAGCCTTGAAAGATTATTGTAACTTTTGAGGGAACAAACATTCAGAGGGAGGATAAAATAAGTATATTTTTATTTTTAATTTTTGCCCTCAAGGCCTCCTTGGGAAAACTGCACAATTACTTCAGTTTGATAGTGCAAATGGCTCTGTCCTTAAAGGTCATTATATATCTGCGTCTTAGGATGTGTGAACAGTTTTTGATATAATAAAGACAGAACTTTGAACATTTTTTGTATTTATCTTATGCAGTATAGAAGTAGGATTCTTTTGTCTCAAATTAAAAGTTTTTCTTCTTGTCCATTGATCATCAAAGTCTCAGTTTAAAATTTAGAGCACAGGTGTACCTGGGTAGCTAAGCTTTGGACTCCTGATTTCTGTTCAGGTCATGATCTCAGGGTTTGTGGGTTCAATCTGGCTCTGTGCTGACAGTGCAGAGCCTGTTTGGGATTCTCAACCTCTCTCTCTCTCTCTCTTTCCCTCTCTCTCTCTGTCCCTCCTCTGTTCTCACTTTCAACATAAACAAACAAACAAACAGTAAAATAAAAAATTTAGAGCACAGAAAATGGTTTTTGAAATACAGAGAACAACTTTTAAGAGGATTCTTAGCCAGCAGATTTTATGCAATTAAAAGTTTACTCAGTAAAAGATACATTTTGGCATGATAAAAGATAGTGTTTACAATTAAAAAAATGCTGCCTTTGTTTTACATCAACATCGCTCATCCTAATGTCTTTAGGACAAATGAAGATACAAGCTGTATTTCAGAATACAACTTATTCATCAAAAGACGTAATTACTATCAGGGTCCCGAAAGTTTGAATTTTGAGTGAACTCAAAATATTAACATGATTGTCTTAATTAAATTTTGATTGCAATAAAAGGTGTTTGAGCCACACTGGTTTTTGGAGGCTGGCTTTAAAAACCTAAATAACAGGAAAACAGTATTACAAACTTATCTACTCTATTTAATCTAATACAGTTTACATTTAGACCTATATTCTGAGTAAATCTGCTTTAAGCAGGCAGCAAAAACGCTGTCTGAAATTTTTTTCTCTTTCGTCCAAGGTTAATCACTGGATTTTGGTTAAACGATATTTATTAATCCCTTCGGTCTATGTCAGGTTTTACATACACTTTAAAATAATCTCTTCTATAATTATTTCTTTAGGAAACTATAAAATTTTGTCTTTAACATTAAAATCAGGTCATTTGGCTACCAAATAAACCACTGTTTTTTTCCTTTGTGGTTCTAAAATTCTGTGTTATTAGAATGAGATTAAACATTTTTTTCTTTAAAGTTTGTTTATTTTTGAAGGAGACAGAGTGTGAGTGGGGGGGGGGGGGGCG
>NW_026057578.1:72821044-72862713 GCF_023721935.1 Panthera uncia
GAGAGAGAGAGAGGGAGACACAGAATCCGAAGCAGGCTTCAGGCTCTGAGCTATCAGCACAGAGCCCCACACGGGGCTCGAACTCATAAACTGCAAGATTATGATCTGAACTGAAGTGGGATGCTTAACGGACTGAACCACCCAGGCACCCTTAGAATGATGATATTTTAATGTAAATTATAAATCTATGATTTTACGATGGTTATCAATTGCTAGTGAATGTAATATTAATTTAAAAAGTATTTTTGAAACTCGTATGATTCATGTCTGATTTTCAAAATGGCTGGTTTTAGCTGTTGTAGAATCTTTGAGAAGTCAATGTAAAAGATACATACAAGGCAAAATTCAGAATAAGAAAATTTGGTTGCCTTCCTCACAGGAAACAGTTGGAACACATAAGATTCAAGGGGTCTGCCTAAAGGCCTGTGCCTTTTCACTCTTCTACAGACACAGGAATGTCTTCTGCCAGAGGAGATTCTAGCAAGTTTTTTTGTTTGTTTGTTTGCAAGGCTTCCTCCAGAGGACATTGCCCTGTTTCAGTTCTCCTTCCCCATCCTTTTGGGTGGGAGTCATGGCTAAAAGCTTGGTTACCTGGCAGCAAATGGAGGAGCTCTCCAAACTTAGGGTAATCGGTGCCCTTGTCAAAGGAGATGTGAAATACTTCCAGCGCTTGCTTGCTCTTGTCTAGGGGGCATAAACTGCAGGCTTTGCTTCCAAGCTCCTCTTGCCCTTTTTAGAGTTAGCACTGGGATACTGACTCCAAAAAGGGACCTATCATTTTGGGGAAGGAACTGGGGCTGTGGGATTTTGAAGCATCTCTCCATTTTGTCCAGAGGTGGGAGCTCCAGAGATACTGCTGCTAGCCGGCAGCCTGATTCTGGGGGAGAGGTGCCTTCAGGTGCAAAAGCCCCAGAAAAGGGATGTCTTTTCTACATGGGCAGCCAGACAACCTTCACATTTTTTGATTTTCTTGGAGAAGCTCTGAAAAGAAATAAATCTTTCATCGTAGGAAGAAGTGCCTATACTCCAGTGTGCACTAGTCAAACCAAATTTAGTTTTTAGGTGAAAATAATTATGATATTGTACTTCCCAAACTTGTATATTTTTGAAACATCTGGACAGCACACATATTCATTTGTAAGCTCACGTAGTAATTGACTTACAGAGACCTTTGAATATGGTATTTAGTAAAATCCTGTTTCATGGCATTTATTCAGCCTATAGAGTTCTCCCACACAGTATCCTGGCAATGTGTATATTGTCATTTATTTGAATGTGCTTCATGGGGTTAAGCACTTCTGGTATATTTTTCATGCGAGATAATCTAAGGAAGTGAACAGAGGTATGGCATGATTAAGCTTATAGGTCACAAGATAAATTTACATGGAGAGCCAAGTTTCCAGCTTTAAGCAAATGACTTATCTGTAATGTGATACAAGTACAATGACCTTTCAAATGTTTGTTGGGCTTCAAGTGTCCGGAACAATCAATATGTACATTATTGTTTAGATTTTATGTTCCTGATCCCATTAATGTATGCCTACAGAGTGCCGGGACACCATTAGTTTCTGATACTTCTGATGCTACTGGGTGGCATTTATCAAACAGAGAGGCAGCACTTATTGACTTGTGACAGTTTTTGAATTTCTTGAGCTCAATGTTTCATGAGCTGCTTATCTAGTTTTGGTAAGCAAGGCTTTTATTGCTCTGAAGCCTCCTCAATTAAATAGTAATGAACCAATTTGTTTAAAACGAATCTTTAAGTTGCAGACTCATTAATTTCTCCATTGTGAGTGTCAGAAGATGTGTTCTTGGGCAAGGGGAGACCAGGGAAGCGCGGGGTGATGATTGCTGGGTGTGGGAGCTGGGAGGATGGGACCATCTCTGACCCACTTGTGACCTTGGACAGGTCTCTTACTGTCCCTGAGCCTCTGGTTCCCCAACAGTGAAGGGGGTGAGGTGGACCAGATAATCACTAAGGTTGCTTCCAGCATGGACATTTAACAAGTAATGGAATATCAATATGCAAATACATCAGTTGCAGTGCAGCCTTACCAGTAAGTGCAAAACTGAGATGTGAGGAAATCCTTCAACCACCTTGCCCCCGCCTCTGAATAAGGAAATAAGGGAAAACTGCATTCCTTCCTATTTTCCCAGAATAGAGTAGACTCATTATGGGTGTCTGGGAGAGAGGCATTTGTGACGTAAATATACACATAACAAAATACATAGAAGCATAAGCATATGTAAATAAATACATAAAAATATACTTCAACATAAATATACATAAAATAAATATAAATATATAAATATAAACACCTCACAAATATATATATGAAATTATATGCATATAGTTGCACATAGACCTATAATTATATATAGGCCCCTCTTTTTTTCTACTTCACTTTCTCCCATTCTACATACCTTATCCTCACCCCACTCCAAAAATGCTGCAAGGGAAAAGTGCCACCTGTTATTGAGGCAGAAAACAGGAACGCTTATTCATTGAGGAGATAGGAGATAGCTACCCACCTCTGTATTAATTAACTCTCTCTTTCTAAGGTTTTATTATTGGAGAGTCTAATGACTTAAAATTAACCACCCATGGTCCAGTTAAAAAATCATGAATTGATGAATTGGTTTCTAAATTCTCTGTGTTATCGACAAGTTGCTGCATCACTGAAGCTATAAGACATGTCATCCATTATTAACTTTGATGGCATTAAAAAAGATAAATTAGATCTTTTAGGTAGAAATGAGTTCTCACAAAGCCTGCCCTTCTAAGGGGACATGGTCTCAATTTTCTCTGAATTTCAGCCCACTTATTTGTTTGAGTTTATTCTGGTTTCACTTAGATTTTATTGATTGTTTAGTAAACATTAACTGATGGTAGAGCCTTCTTAATATGAGCAGATAATAGATAATCAATGTGTAATGCAGTTTAAGTGATGAAATACTTTTGCCAGGAATATAAAATCTGCCACAAGGACCGGAAATGCCTTATTTAAAGAATTAAAATTTACAATGAAAATTTTAGAAAGTAAACCTATCTCTTCAATGTAGAAGTTAAATTTACTTTTAAGATGACAATAATAGATAAGAACATATAAATAAAGCGTGCTGTTTCTAAGGCACATTGAAAGTATAAGCATACCCATTTAGGAATAAATTAGCATCCTTTGAGCTCTTGTAGTTTGTGCTAGGGCAAAGGCAAAAGGCAATAATAATAAATACAATTCAAAATAACACTAGAAATTTGAGCTCAATAGTTGATTTATTACAGAGGGAAAATGTTCTTACCTTGGCTTTTGCAAAAGTCCTTATTCTTACTATTATTTACTTCTTCAACCTAAAACAATCTTTTGTTTCATAGCCAGAATCTTATTTCCCTAACGTTGCCCATTAACGGCTCCACTATCTGCTGCAACACAAGATGTGTTGGGAAAAAAATGACTTAGGCAAGTTTTTAATACCTCAAATTGGACCCGCCCTTTATCCCACAATCCCCTTTGTGTGTCTCATTATTGATCAGACATATGCTGGTTTTTGAAGCCTGGGAATTACCAGGGCAGAGTTTTATTTGACTATTTATCTCTTTAGCAAAATTGTTGCCATCTCTGACCTTTCAAAAATGTTTATGACAAGGTGTTTGCTGTTAATTGCACACAGGAAGGAGTGAAAAGCCTCCCGGTTGGATGTTGTATTTACCGGTAGATGAGATTTTCTTGTAAAATCAGTCTTACAGGAGGTGGATTTGGGATGTTGTTTTTATTTGTACGTAGCAATATAGCTTGAGAAAATTACTATTTTCTAATTAGCAGACCAATTAATAGGATAAGTAAAGATATGGCTTTATAGAAAGGATGCAATAGCTCTACTGGCCTAGATCTGTTTTCATACCTAGTAGAAATTCAAGAATAGAAATATGAAATCACAGGCTGGAAGGGACCTTAAAGATATCTAATTAAATCCATTTTATTTTGCAGATGGCTAGACAAATGTAGACAAGTTAAGGTACTGGTCTTCTGTCCCTTAAACTATAAGGACCACTTCAGAGTTCCCTGACTGCCAATCTAGTGTTTTATTATTGTTAGTTAGATGCAAATCTCTACTTACAGATATAAGTAACTATGTTATGACTTAGGTTGCCTTTGTGGAGACAACAGCTTGCTAAAAGTCCATGAGGATGGGCAAGTTTTTTTAGTTACTTGCAAAATGGGGAGGCATTCTATATTCTTATAAGGCCCCACCTGATTCAGTCCTGCTCATTGCTTTGCCTTCATTTCTTGCCCCTTTCCCCATCATCTGCCCTTTCTTGTATTCCCAGGACCCTCTTGGGTTCTTTCCCATCATGGCTTTTCTTCAGCCTGGAATGAGTTTCCTCCAAATCTCTCCTTGGCTGGTTTCTTACAACCGTTAAGGTTTCTGCTCAAATGCCATTTCTTCAAATAGGCCTTTCCTTACCAGCCAATGTCAGTATAATGAGAAGTAGTGAACCAGTCGTGAACACTGAGCTTTTAATTAATGCCAGCCACTGTCGTATGCACTTACTGAAAGTATTTATTAATTCATTCAACCTTCAAAACAGCCCTATGAGGTATGCTTGTTTGCTAGTTGAAATGATCCTGTTCAATTTTTTTTTCTCACTTATGATCTATCTCCCCTCCACCCCATTAGACTCTGAGTTCCCTGAGAACTGGGACCTTAGCTCTCTTATTTATTGCTGTTTTCAGCTAGGTCTAGAATAATCCCTGAATCTAGTGGTTTCTCAATACATACTGCGTAAGTGAATGGATGAGTTTGAGAAAGGGCAGCAAGACAGCGAGAATTGAAGAGGCTGTGGGCTGGGGGTTGACTCCCTGGTGAGTGTGGTATGAGGTTTCTCCCAGGAGCAGAAGCCAGAACGATGAGAGTGGGAATAAGTGAGTTCGTGCATCAAGGATGGGCTCAGTTTTCAAGAAGGTTGGCAATGAGGGCAGTGGGGTGCTAAATGGCAACAGTGGTTTTATGCTTTTGTCAGAAAACCTAGGAGGAAACTTCCACCCTTGCAATTGAAGAATGCCCCCTCATTGCTCGTTAATGATTACAGGTACAAGAAGACCTGCCTCTGTCTCATTTTCCCAACAGTATGACCAGCTGAAAAACTGAAATAATGGTTTGACCGCAGTTATTGTCCACTGGCATCATTTCACTGCCGGTGCACCTCTGGGCGGTCATTTCCCAGGATTATCCTTGGGGTAGCAGAGCTTCCCTCCTCTCTTTCTGTGCCATCATCAAGTCTATAAAATACCAGGAATGTGTCTTTGAATCCCAGTAGGCTTGTCATTCATCCTTTTCTACATACTCGGAAGTTGCCAAGAACATTACAATTACTTCTTTTCCTTGACTTTACACCAGGAAAGAGACCATAGAAATAGTGAGTGCTTACATGAGTGGCTTCAAACCATTCCCACTCTGGTCTGTGCCCTGCACCGCCAGCCAGAAATGTTTCCATTACCTTGTTCTAGTTCCTAATGGGTGCAGTAAGTAGCCCCTCATCCCCTCCCTAGCACTTAACTGCCATCAAAAGGACAGTACCAGCAATGTCACATGTAAAAGCTAACCCCTTTGTAGGTGGTTTTGGGTAGCAGTCCTCTGGTCTCTCTAACGAAACGTTGGTATGAAATCCTGAAACAGCAGTGGGAAGGGACACTTTGTTTTTACAGAGACTCTATTATGAAGCCAGATACCACTACGATTTCAGGGAAGAAAATACTGCTCTCTTTTCAAATGTAGCAAAATATCTCTCTTTCCCAGCATCCGTTACACATAAAGATTCTCGGTGACATCCTTTTCTTCGTGTGTGTCTTCTCGTTAGTAATTTAGAAAGGTTAATAATTCAAACAGAGCTGGTATTATGAATCAGAGAATAAATATTAAGGCTAAAGTGCAAATGTTGTAGCATGACACAGTCTGGCCTGGAGGTGCTCATATGAGGTGCCACAGGCATCCAGGGATCAACAAGTCTTCCTCATGAACAGCTTCCCCAGGCATTGCAGGATGTGGAACATTCTGGGTTCTGGGTCACAACTTCCAGTAGCACCTTCCAGTTACGGTGATGACCAAAAACATCCTCATCCCTTGCAAAAGACCTGTAAGGGTTGGTAATATATCCTCTGGCCATGACCTAGCTCAGGAATCTTTCACACACATGCCAGAGGCTAACATAGCATAAATGTGTTAATCTGGCCCCATGTAAGGCAACAGGGAGAGGTGTTCTGGGATTGCTGGAGAAATGTGCATGGTTTGCTTAGAGGTGTTCAAAATGAAAGTTGAATAGACGTTAACTCCTTGCAGCTTTTCTCAGTGTGTCAACCTCACCCCTTCCATCTCCAGCCTTTGCTTTTCCATCTGCCCACTCTTTGTTTCCATCACCCTGACCATCTCCTTTAACCATGGTCTACCCGTTACACTGTGTTGTAGTGCACTAATGTCATTTTTCTCTGCTGAGCTGGGAGCTCTTTGAGGGCCCCTGTCTAACTCTGGCCCTGTAACTCCGGCATCTAAAGTACTACTTGGCAAAGCATAAGAGACTCTTAAAAAATGAGAACAAACTGAGGGCTGATGGGGGGTGGGAGGGAGGGGAGTGGGTGATGGGTATTGAAGAAGGCATCTTTTGGGATGAGCACTGGGTGTTGTATGGAAACCAATTTGACAATAAATTTCATATATTTTTAAAAAAATAAAGTACTACTTGGCACATGGTAGGCTGCCTTAAATACCAGTTGGGTGGGTGAATGAATGAATGAAAGAAAATTATTCTCGGCCTTCAACCAATTTCTGAGTTTATGAGTGATATTGATATTTTAAATTTCCCCTTAGTCCACATCAGCTGTGCATCCTTAGGCATATCTGGGTTTCCTGTATGTCTTCTTCCGGCACATAGACAAGGGGTTATTTTCATGTCCCTGCATCTGTTCTGTTTGTTCGGTAATGCACTGGTTTTGCTGCACAATTGGAATAATGTAAACCTGAGATTGTAAAAACTCGTCTCATGAGCTCTCATTGCTGTGCTTTGCCCAGGGTCACATCCTGCTCGCTCAGATATGTGAAGGTGCAGTGGCTTGTGATTCTTCTGTACTAGTAATGTGCTCAGTTTCTTGTTCCAGTTCATGGCAGGGGAGTAGCAGTTGCCTCTGTTCCAGGCAAATGAGCCTCATTGGTGTTGGGTATGATTTCAGTGGAGATAAAAACTTCAAAATCATGACTTCCCAGAGTGTCTTTTAGATTCCCCTTCCTAACCTCCTTCCATTTCTCCCTCTCTTTTCCCTCCATCCCTCTTCCTTCTTTCCTCCCTCTCTCATAATTCTAACCTGTTCCTTTGTCTTGGAACTATATGAGAAATCAATTTTGCTGATTCTCCACCCTCTTCCTGCCATTTTCTTTGGCTATAGAGCCCCTAAAAAGAGCAGGATATGAGACACTGAAAAGTAATGCAGTAGGGTCACTTGGGTGGCTCAGTCACTTGAGTGTCCCACTCTTGACTTTGGCTCAGGTCATGATCCCAAGGCTGTGGGATGGAGCCCCAAGTCCAACTCCATGCTGAGCATGGAGCGTGCTTAAGATTCCCTCTATCTTTTCCCTTTGCCCCTCTCCCTTGATCTCTGTCTCTAAAATAAAATAAAAAAACATAACATAGTAAATTTCTCCGTTCCCAGGAGCTGAAGCAACCAATCCCTCAGGATTTTATGTAGAAAATCTTTTTACTAGTGGGTTAAAGATTCCTAGATGCTTATAGCTCACCTCATTTTATTTCCATTCATATTATTATTTCCTGACATTGTTTTTACACATGAAGAGGTATTGTTAATTTAAACACTTCTTTCTCTTCACATGGTCTGCAGTTTGGGGTTTGGTTGGTTTTTAAAGAAAGCACACACTTGACCAGCTGTTGGGTTTCCCACAGCCAACATGCACACGCCCTGTGATTTTCAAGGCCTGGCTTTCTTCTGATAAGGTCAGCAGCATACACAGTTTATCCACATCTGCTGTGTTCCTCGAGGTCAATCAAAATATTCTTTCTTCTGGGACTAATGGGAATCTCCCAGAGAGAAACAATTATTGCATTAGAGAAATCTATTGATCTACATTGTATGGTTCATTTGGTATTTGGGGTTCGGGGATACTTTTTGAAACTGGGAGATCAATTCAGGGGATTCAGAATGAGAATACACTAGCAAATGCATCTGTGCTATCCCCTTGCAAGTATTTGCGGCTACTGCTGTTAGAATGGCAGAATGCCGCATTCGTTTGCCATAAAATGTCAGCAATGTAGGTCACCCTGCATTATTGACTTCATTGGGTGAAACTTAAGTTCATGAGAATAGTATCGGGCTCAGTCCCAAATCAAAAACCAATCAATGGAATCATGAGTGTTTCCGTTGGTGTGATTTCCCATTTCCTCTTTCTCTTTGTTTGAATTTAGGGTACTTTTTTTTTGATATATATGTCCTAATGCTGATCTGGATAAAAATACGAGGAACAAATGACTCTGTGTTGCAGAAAGCAAGAGCGCTGGGCTGCCAGTCTTTACATTTCACTACTCACATCGCCCATGTTGAAATTTTCAAAAGAAACTTGGGACCAGGACACCATGTTCTGTGTCGCCATCTAGATCCAGGAATTGAATAAATAATTAAAACCCTTCAATAAACTACCCTTTGGCTCTTTGTTTCAATATATTCAATATATTCTTGTATTTGTATATTGCAAAATACTTTCCCCCCACAGGTGCAGGCTGGTTAACTGGTGTCCTATTCTCTTTTCCTCCTTTTGGAATTAGAAGTAGAGCTATATCCCAGTCACTGTTCTTATCAGCTGTGTGTCTCTTTGATCTGGGTTTATAGATGTACACGATGAAAGGCAGTGTCTCATAGTTATATTGTGAAAGTTAAATAAAATAATTCACAAGTCACCAGCATGCTATCTGGCACACAGTGGACTCTGAAAACACTGGTCTAATTTGTATCTTTACATTCTGTAGAGTCTAATGAGAAATGAAATGACCTAAATGCTGAAGAAGATACTGACTAAGCCTCAAGGTGATATCATTGAAGTTTTGTAGGAAAATACTTGCATATGAACTTTTGTTCCTTATGAAGATATTTTCTGAAGGCTGAAGAGGTGAAAAATTGAAAGCTATTACTCCACTGAGGTAGAGAACTAAAGCAGTTTTCTGAAGATTTTGTGTTGGGGCATTTATTCATTGCTCTTACACTCTTATCTATAGAGGAGCCCATACTGTGTTCATTGATTGGTAGCCACAGTCTTACCATCTGTGAAATGGGGTTAGTAAGTATAACAACCTCGTAGGATTTAGTGAGGACTGAGTGAGATAAAGTATATAGAGAGCCTTGCATAGCACCTGCCACATAGTAAGTGTTCAAGAAATACTTGATTTAGTATTATATAATATTAATAATATAATATATAAAATATAATATAATGTATAAAATATATATTCAATAATATAATATAATAATAATCAGCATTAATAAAGAGCCTGCCTACCAAAGAGGCTGTTGCATTTCCATACAGAGGTTGAAAAGGATGGAACAGATTATCTTTAAGCTCATTCTAACTATAAAATATACACTTTTGCAATTTTGATAAATCTAAGATAATAAGTACCAGGATAGTGTTGAAAGCTCCATTTTTTGGATTTGGATAATTCTAAATGACATCTCTCAATATGAAAATCCACACTTTTAAATCTCAAAATGTTGAAAAGCCCTAAGACCAACACCTAGTAGCTTCTAGCCATTTCTCCCTTTCAGATGGGTGTAATTTAATGACACCTCATCCGTTTCACTTGCAGAGATCCTCAGATCTGTTTTAGGAATTATTCCCTTTTTTTCTAGAAATATAATAAGAAACAAATGGAAATAAACCAGTCTGTATGAACTTTTTTTTTTTTGCTTATTAGAGAACATGATGGCTTTGGTTGTTTGCAAGGCAAAAAGTGCTGATGCAGGAAGGCCTAATTGATTAGAACAATATATGGGCTGGCTTAATGCTTTAGGTCAAATCCTTGGGAAGTTTACATTCCTTATGCAAAATTAAATGTGTTGCAAGCATCTTTCTTGTCAAATACCATTTTTTTTTTTTCCTTTTGTCCACTGGGCTTCAAGTTTGACTTGTGGGAATGAATCATGGTAGCATTGTTACAATAGATTCAGAGGCTGTTCAGAGACAGCAATTAAATTCTATTACTCTCCCTACTATTTTTGTATTTTAATGTCTCCTTTGCCATTTGAACAGCTCAGCATTTCTCATTCTCCTATTTTGGTAGTCTGCAGGTTGTGGTTTGGACCTGTTATAGAATGGGCTTTCTTTTTTTCCCCTCTGCGTGATTCACACTTTCATCACGTGCTTGAGCTCCCTGGTAGATAGAGAGTAATAAGGTTATGCCCAACCCATTCTTACTGTATCGGGTCCTCAGAGAAGTTAGAGGTGACTTCACTCAAAGTGGCAGGTTTCTCATCGCTATTGCCCTTCCTTGTGGCCGTATGTCTTTGCAGCTAACTTCACTGGGTTGGGCTGTTCAGATGAGACCAGGTGACCGGCAAGCCCTTTGTTCCCTCTTTCAGCTCTGCAATTCTCAGAATCTATGCCAGTTCATTGTGGATGGACCCTTGCTGATCTAGAATTGATTGGATATGACAAGTAGATGGATGTGAGGATGAGGGAGACGGGGAAATTGAAAATAACTCTTAGGCTTATAGATTGGGATACGGAGTCGATGGGGCTTGCAATACCAAGATAAGGAATGAGGAAGTAGGTGGATTAGGAAAATGAGAAGTTCAATTTGGATATGAGCTTGCTCTGTGTTCAGATTTTCCTTCAGTGGGGATGCAGTCAAGAGGCCACTGGAGAGAAGATCTATAGCTCAGTATAGGTAAGGCATTAGAGGACCACTGCTCAAAGGGAGCGTCTGTGCCTTCAAGTTATTTTGTTTTTAAAAACGGATTCTTTAAAAATTACAGGAAAGCAGTGTAGGTTGTGTGGAATGTGTGAGCATCCTCATTAATTAAGAGATCCCTCTCAGATGTCACTTTTAGCTGACAGAAGCCGATACCACAATCTCTTTTCCCTTTTATCATGGCAAATTTCAAACATCTACAAAAGAGAGAAACTAGTGTAAAGAACCACCCCCCCCCACCATCACCTGGCTTTACCAGTTTTTAACTCATGCCCTAACTGGTTATGCCTCAACCACTCTACCCATTTCTCTTCTTTTCCCAGGATTATTTTGAAGCGAATCTCAGACATTGTATGTGCTACTGAATCTGTGCACATTTAAGCATGTTATCTCTAAAAGATAAAAATGTATTTTAAAAACCAAGTAATATATAATTATTGCATCTAAAAATGAATAATTCCTTAATATTGTAAAATATCCGGGGGTGTTTAAATTTACTTGTCTCATAATTTCTTTTTAAAGTGTATTTATATATTTTGAGAGAGAGAGAGAGAGAGAGAAAGAGAGAGAGAGAGAGAGATGCATGAGTGGGAGAGGGGCAGAGAGAGGCAAATCGCAAGCAGGTTCCACACTGTCAGCGCAGAGCCTGACACAGGGCTCAATCCCATGAACTGCGAGATCACGATCTGAGCTGAAATCAAGAGTCAGACACTCGGCCAACTGAGATACCCAGGCGCCACTCCTTGTCTCATAATTTTTAAAAGTTATAATTTATTGAAATTAGTGTGAAGTATGTTCATACATTGTAATCTATTGCTATATCTCAAAGTTTCTTTTAATGTATAGGTTTCCCTTTCCATGACTCCTTTGTTTCTTCCAATGTATGTGTTGAAAAAAACAGAATATAAGCAGTTTATAAATTTCGGTGCTGAATACAAATGGCTCTCAAAAACTGCTGCTGCTCTCAAATAAGCCAGTGTCTCAGAGTTTCAGAGAGTGGGAGTCAAGGACATCCATTCCTAAGCCCAGCAGTACAACTGGGCATTACAATCACGTGGCAGTGGGAAGGTGCCTGTAGATGGGGAGCTTTTCCACACACGAAGTAGAGTAGGTGGGCAAGAGACAGTTCACATACAGGGCCAGGGTGGCTCATCTCATTGTGATTTGTGTGACTCCACTCAACACCTCTCACTCAAATCAACATTAAATGCAACACAATACATATTACATTGCTTGAGCTATAGTGTTCCTCATCCTAATCACTACCAACATGCATTTATTAAGCTTTTCCTACCTTTGGATACTCAGATTATATCGCTGTCCTGGGTTTCTATTGAGGTCTTTAGTTGTGAAGGTTTGAGAGTGATTTTTTTCTGAAAATCTCACTCTCTTACCTCAAGAAAGGGTGATTAAGTGGATATGTCAGTGTGGGTTGGTGTGTTAACAGTATTTTGAAGAACTTTTGAAAACCACTTTTATATTTGTGTCCTTATCATTCATCTTCATTTTTAGGTTAGGGGCATGGACCTTGGGATGCTATGGTCTCTGTAAAACTTACTGCCATTTCTTTGGTTGAAAACAGGTAACACTAACTCCCACAGATTCAGAGGTGATTACTGATTGGGTTATGGGCATTTCAAATAGCCAAGGAGCCTGGGAATCAGCACATTGCTGTGAATTCTTCTGGGCATTAAAGAGTAACAGAAGGATGATGAAGGAATTTGGCAATGCTGCCATTGTATGAGAAGTGTTTTTATGAAAACGTGCAGGGATGGACTTTGGGAAATCCTCTTGGGGTCTCTTTTTCGGCAGCTAAAGTAAGAATGTTCTCATTGTACAGATGAAAAACTGAATTAGAGAGAACCTCACAGAGGGCTCCAGTGACGGGGCCAGCATCACACTGCACAGAAGTGGCAGAGGAGGGTGAAGGGAATGCTGGCATGTTGATGCACGGCTCTTGTCAATACCTCATTCTACCATCCATAAAATACCACTGTCAGGAAAAGGAGAACATGTGCTTCCTTCACTCTCTCTGTTTAAGTTCTGGAAAGGTTGTGCACCCACAGCATTCCATGACTTTATTCTTCTGTCTTCTGGCCCCATTTCAAGCCCCGTAAGAGAGACAACAGTGGACACTGATTAAGAACTCTGCACTGGAGTCAGCCAGTCCTGGGTTATGCCTGCTCTGCCACCTACCAGTTTTATGACTTTGGCCAAGACACTTAACGTCTCCAATCCTCAGTTTCCTTATCTGTAAAGTGGGGAGAATAATGTCTACTTGGTTTTGTCAGGGCTAAATATGTGATAATCCCTGTAAAGCACACAGTGTGGGGCTGGACATAGTGATGTCTAGAAATGCTGGCTGCTGTGGTTGTCATCAGCTGAGCACTCCAGAGAGGTGAAATGAAGTGCTTCATATCTCACTTGTCTGAGTTGTGCTTCACAATATTTAATATGCTCAGAGACCTCTCCCCACCGTTTTTATCTAGTTTTCTCTTTCCACAACCTCAGCTCTTGCTAACATTATACACAGTGTAAAGAGAGCAAAGCTTCTTTGCTTTGTCTTTTCACCTTGTATTTCTTCTGCCTTCCTGCCCTACTTTAGAGATGCTCTGGTGTCGGGGGTGGGGTGTTTATGCTCACTCTTGGGTCTTTGGCACCACCCCCTACACCTATTTAAAAAAAAATTCTAAAATGTTTATTTATTTTTGAGAAAGAGAGAGAGCATGAGCAGGAGAGGGGCAGAGAGACAGGGAGACACAGAATCAGAAGCAGGCTCCAGGCTCTGAGCTGTCAGCACAGAGCCTGACACAGGGCTTGAACCTGCTGACCATGACCCGAGATCATGACCTGAGCTGAAGTCGGAGGCTTAACTGAGTGAGCCACCCAGGCACTCCTCTGCCTATTTAAATCCCCAGGCCCCCTTTTCAACCAATCAAAACTTATCCATAGATACCTTTCACCTAGCAGATATAGTTCCTGGTCTGTAGGTTGGATCCAGCCTCAAAATTATTTTCTTTGGCCAGCACAGTTTAATTTTTTAAATTTTTTCTAAGGTTATTTATTTATTTTGAGAGAGAGAGAGAGAGAGAGAGAGAGGGAGAGAGAGAGAATGAGTATGGGGGAGGGATACAGAGAGAGGAAGAGAGAGAGAATCCCAAGCAGGCTCCACACTGTCAGTACAGATCCCGATGCAGAGCTAGAACTCCCAAACCATGAGGTCGTATCCTGAGCCGAGATCAAGAGTTGGATGCTTAACCAACTGAGCCACCCAGGAATCCTGTGTTTAATTAAAAAAAATTACTGAGGTTTAACAGTCAGGAAATTTCATAGAAAAGCCAAGAAATGTTAGGTGTCATGGGGCCCACACTTCCTAATGGCAGTCAGCAGCTCCTCTTTAGACAGGTTGGTGCTACTCAAGTTCACCACAGTCTCTACTCATCCCTAATGCCTTAAACCTAGTCTGCCTTATTATTTGCCTTCCTCTTGACTCAAGAGTCATTTGCTTTTGTAACCTAACAAATTTAAATCCCCAAGGGTAATAACTGGTGAACTGGCAAAATGAAATACATGACTTTCCAGTGTTCCCCGTATATTTGACACCAGTATATATGAACTGCCTTTTTCATGCTGAGTTAAGATAATGAACAAACATTTCAAGATGATGTGTAGTGTGATACTATCCACTAGTTTAGACTTGGGAATATTACTGTCTCTACTATATCAGCATTTGGATGATATATGAATCTTTGTTTAACTCTTACTTTTTCTATTTAAAATGTTATAAAAATTAATGGAGACCATAAAAGTGCTAATACCAATGTTAGAAAGCTTGAATCATTCAGTGCAATACTTGTTAGGCTGGTTCAGCCCCACATTGGGATTTAAGCTGGAAACTGAGAGAGGGTATGTCAAATGTAAAAAAGATATCATCAAAAATCAGGTCTATAAGAAGAGAACTTTTTTCCTAATATTTTAGCTTTCTGAGCATGAAATTGCTCTTAAAGCATCAAAGTTCTAGTCCCCTTTTTCTTTTTCAAGAAGTTTTGAATGAAGTTTTAGGGGACATTGTATATAGTATGTACTATATATATTTGTTGTTGTCATGTTGTTGTTTTTTAGAGGACTGCTGAAACAGAAGGCATTACCCAAAGGGAAAAAATTTCATTGGTAGATTATTTTTTTTAGGGCCTGACATAAGCCATTGTGAAAGATTTGGTGGGGATATTTATTGAGCACCTAGTAGCTATAAGGCCTTCTGTCACAGGGGTCCTGAAAGTAGGTACTGTCCCTGTTAAATAAGGTCCATTTCCTGGTTCCTCTACTGACTTGCTTTGGAAACTTGAGCAAGTAACATAACTTTTCTAAGCCTCAGTTTTATGATCTGTAAAATGGGTTGTTGTGAGTATTACATGAAGTAATACGTGTTAGCATGGTTAGTGCAATTCCCAGCACAAAATAAGAACTCAACAAATGTTGGCTGTTGTTGTTATTTAAAGTAGAGTCTTAACTACTTCCATTTTGGACAGCTGTCTACCCTTCCTCCAGGTAGATCTGGGCTTAGCCTCCCAAAGGTAGAGATGGATATTTCTGGTGTCGGATGGCCCCCTCCCCCTATTCACAGACCATCTGTGGAAATTGCTTGGAACTGGTGGCTTGTGCCACTCTGGTTCCAACTTTGGTCCCTCCCTTTCTCACTCTGACCTTGCCACAGCTTGACTTCCCGCCTACTGCCTCTATCTTATTTAAAATGAAATTAATTTCCCCCTCTGACACCCTTCTCAGTTGCCTACTTGTTATTTCCCCATAAAGTTCAAATGATTTCAGTGTTTTGGGGAACTTTTTAAGGTGAAAAAACATGGAACTGATAGTCCTCAGCCTGGCCAGTTTAATTAGAATGACTGTGGAGTGTGCTGTTAATTAAATAAGGAGTTATTTTTAGATGTGGATGTTCATTAGTCCTCCTGAGCACCTCTTTCCTCAGATTGTAGAAAAACAGGTTAATTTATGGCCTGGTGAGAAGTCATTAACTCTTTATCTTCACCGTATTCAGCAAAATCACTCATGAGGCTTCTCTGTTTCTAGAAAATAGTAATGAAGGTGAGATGAACATCACATTTGGGAAGCACAGCTGCCTTTCTTCCTATAGTGCATTCTCCCCAGTGGTGCCTTCCAAAGGCAGTGCTTTAGGCTGTGGAGATTTGCTCCAAATACTCATATTAGGTGCCTTTCAGCTTCATCATAGAATCCAGCTCTCAGAGCTATTGAGCCATTTAAAAAGCACAGAGCTCTGCTATCTGGCGGGGAATGATTCACCCTTCAGACCACACTCTGGCAATTTTGTCCCCAGGGCTGTCTCTAATGTCCTGCTGTAGATTGAATCAAACTGAACTTAGAAACACTTTATTTAATAAAATTCGAGGCAAGATTATACCATGTAAATTTATGAATGTGGAGAGATATATATAATTATATAAAATATATGTATTTTACATGATATATATAAAAAAGGGAAATATATAAAAGACAGGGAATTCTTTGTGGTATGGATCAGTTCTGTAATTTGATTGTGGTGGTAGTTACACAAATGTTTACATGTGACAAAATTTCACACAATTCAATGCATGCGCACACACAAATAAAGAAAAAAAAAGAAAAACAATCCCAACAAGATGATTATGTGTTATAACATGCATCAAGTCAAATATATATAACTACAACAAGTAAAGTAGAAAGAAAATAAAACATGTATTGCTAAGATGTGGAGCAGATGTACTGGCTGTAGCTGGACAGGCAAACGAACACGTTTAACCAAGTCATATTTACACTCAATGCCAGTTGAAATTGTTTCTCTGAAGTCGTCTACTTTATTGTAGCTTTTAGTACCTATTAATGAATAATAATGCATTTGAGTTGCCTACAAGTATGTTATAATTTCAGTACCTTGCATTTTGCTTTGAGCTTAGTTAATAATTTCACGTGGCTCTATGATCAAGGCATAAAAACTTAAGTTCAAAAGGGTTTGTTTTTTGTTTTTTGTTTTTGCATTAGAATAGAATGGAGAAATCTTTGCATGAGTTTATAAATGCTCATTCCTGTTGTGGACATTAGCCTTTGTGTGGTCAGTCATCAATAACAGAATATGGGAAATATCTTTTTTTCTCTTTCCCTTTATCACCATCACCCCACTTCGATATGACCATTGACTCAGATTGATTTTTAAGGGTGTGGGGGTAACTGAGAAGACCACCTTTCTGTTTCTGACTCTTGGTTTTCTTGATAACATTAACTCCTTATATACCCCCAGTTTTGATTGATTGTGAGGAGTGTAAGCTTATTTTATAGGATTCTTTCTCCTGCCCTTTGTGCACATTGTCTCCCTTGTGATGATCCTTCACACAAAATTCTCAGTGCCTTTATGGGGTGGGGGTCCTGTTTATCATAGTGGAAAGTGACCTGATGATTTAACATGTTGTCATGTTATTTACTTATCTATAAATGATTTCATTTTAACTGAGATGGTCAGAAAAAAATAAAAGCAATCTATTATAGTAATTTAAGTGATTCTTATATTTAAAATGTCAGCAATTAAATATGCCTAGGAAAATCTAAATAATGACTCATTAGCATTGGAAGGAAATTGGAGCAGTGCTTAACCAAAATAAATGAATTTCTAAAATATAGTAGAATTTCAGTCGCTATGACACCTAGGAAGGAAAGATAAATTTTTTTAGGGGTACATGAATTTGACTTTTTTTCATACCATTTGTTATGATAAGCAATTGCCTAAATCAAACATGAAGCTTTTCTTACCTCTGTTCAATATGTTGAAATTTAGATATATTAAATTTATATACATAAAATAGAATTTGGGTACTCAGCACCTCTTAGCATCTCTACTAGACTTTAAGTTCTCTGAGAGTAGGTGTTATGTCTTTGATAGCTTTGTGTCTTAGTACTATTTAAGATATTTAATATACTTAGTATGTTTAATAGTAGACATTTATTTTTTATTTTATTTTAGAGAAAACGTGAGTTGGGTAGACGGGCAGAGGGAGAGAGAGAGAAAGAGAGAGAAAGAGAGAGAGAGAGAGAGAGAGAGAGAGAGAATTTTAAGCAGACTCCTTGCTCGGCGTGGAGCACAATGCAGGGCTTGATCCCAAGACCCTGGGATCATCACCTGAGCCGAAATCAAGAGTCAGAGGCTCAACCAACTGAGCCACTCTGATGTCCCAATAGTAGTAGTAATCTTTAACAAATACTAGTAGA
This sequence comes from Panthera uncia, assembly GCF_023721935.1. Lineage (NCBI taxonomy): Eukaryota > Metazoa > Chordata > Mammalia > Carnivora > Felidae > Panthera > Panthera uncia. The sequence continues at coordinate 72,839,274 of NW_026057578.1, forward strand.
TTTAATGAGTATGTTGATATCCTCAAAAAATTTAGATGCAAACATACTATTATACAGGTAAGAACAGTCATTGATTGCTATATTCATTGTTCTCAGATCTCTGATTCACCTTAACTAAGATCACATTCAGCAACAATATAGCATTGCTTGCCTTGTATTTTTTGCTTTGATATTATTTAAGAGGTCATTTGGGATATTAATGTTAAAGTTACATACACATGAAAAAAATTCTATATATTCATTTCTCAAACATGCTTCCTCACTTATGAAGAAAAACATCTGTCCTTTGGGAAAATGCCAGTCTGTTCTATAATGAGTATCCATGGTTATTGCTCAAAGAGAAAACTTAATATTGCTTTTCAACAAAAGTAACTGATCTACAACCTATATCATTTTCTATAATGTTTTTACTACATTTCTGGGTTTATATTTCCAAATTTCATTCCTAAGTGTAGAAAGACAACCAGATGTTATTCTGCTCTAAAAAGAATCCTAAATTCTGAATTCTGAAATTATAGAAGAAAAAGGTTTTAATTTAGTAAAAAACAAAAACAAAAACAAAAACCCCACCAGTTTAGAAAACACAGTTCATCAAACTTTTTCTGTAAAGAGACAAGACAGTAATTATTTTTGCCTTTGCAAACCAAATAATCTGTTTCTGGGTTCAACTACTCAGCACTGTCCTTGTAGGGAAAACAATCATAGACAATATGGAAACAAAGGATGTGACTGGTTTTAGCTCACAGGCTTTAGTTTGCATACTCGTTATAGGCACCGTGAAATGGATGTCAAGCAAAAAAAAAAATAAATAAATAAATAAATAAAAGTAAGACACTTTTTGTTTTTTGCTTATTTTGTGGAAAAAACAAGTGTTATAGAGGAGATTCACCTGAAATATTTCAAAATACTGGCAATAAATGAATATTTAGGAGATTAATAATAAAATCTGCAGAATCTGCAGGGACACAGTCGGCACTAGTTTCAAACAGAAAAATTAGGTCCTCCAGTGCCCAGATGAAAAGAAGATAATTTTGTTCTTAACCTCATTCTAGTACTATCTGTTGGTAAATGTGGATTGCTGCTCTCTCAAGGTGATGTGTATGGAGGAGATGGTTAAGTTCCAGCACAAAGCCAAAGGCTGAGAAGTTTATTTTTGATTGGTTACTCATTGCCACCTCTTTGATACCAAAATGGGTATCAAATGGATATCAAAATGGGTACCATGGACACTCACTTTCTATATTAGATAAAGGAAAAAAAATAGCAATCCATTGTTCTTCCATTTAGACCAATCTAAATTGATTATCCTCCTCATCTCCCATTTACCCTGCCACATGTCTCTCTTAAACCATAATTTCAGGAGTAAAAGTATTTATACATTTTTGCTGAGTTCGAGGATATAATGTGCTGAGCAACATATCATTCAAGAGCTGACCTGCAATTTTCTGATGATAATGGAAATGTTAATGTATTATTAGCCCTATTATTTTTGGCCTAAAGTGAGCTACTAAATAGAATCATTATGTCATGTCTATAAAGTGTGCAAGTAAAAGGGAAAGCCTGGAAGTTAAGGTGTATTTCTCAAGTTAATTATAATATGGGAAAAATGGAAGGAAGGGAAAATCCAATTTTGGACCCTTTTGCTGGTAAAAAAAAAAAAAAAAAAAAAAAAAAAAAAGGTAATAGGATAACCAGTTCTGAACTTTGTAATGCTATTATTTGGATAAGTTTATTACAGAAAGTTTTACCCATGAACCCATATATTATAATTTTTATCATTATAATTATATAATTATAGCAGCAACACTTGCTGTTGGGGAATCTGAGATTACACTGAATGAAACCCACCACTCCTCTGGACTTGTCAGTGTCTCTGCCCCGATGCCTTCATGTTGCTGTGGCATTTCATGGAGCAGTCACCCAGTCATGTTAGGCCTTAGAGCATTCTGCCTGCAAGACTCATATGGAGTCTAAAGGAGAGTGAGAAAAAGGAAAGAAAAAGGAATCCAGAGATGGTGCCCAGGAACTGTCCTGTTGCTTCTCAATCCATGGGGCAGGTCTGTGACATGCATTCTTGAGGGAGGGGTATTGCCCCTGGCAAGGGCGGGGGTCACTGTGTGAGGGACAAAAAATTGGGAGCATTACAATGTCCTGTGTTCTCCAAGGGGTCACAGTACATACACAAATATACTCTGTATCCGTGGCATTAAAATGTCAAGGGGGAGCAATTCAGAAGAAACGTCTAAAAAGAATCCTTAGTAAGGTGATAATGAAAAAAAGGCTAAGAAATTGCTCTGTGAGGAAGAAGGAGGGGGTCCCTTTCACCTTTTTGCTCAACCTTCCCAAATCACCTGGTTTGATCAAGTGAACAATGGCCACCCGTTTGCTGGTCTCAGTGTCTAAGTCTCAGAAGTTCTCTGTGTCTGTCTTGATGTGGGAGGGAGAGAAGCTTAGTGCCTCACTTCTCCACCAGACCTAATCCCCAGAGTACTGGTCTACCCATAGTATCCTCTGGTTATGCTTCTCCAGATCCATGTGCTAGTAGCCTGAGAAACCAACCGAATACCAGCTGCAGTGTTCTGAGCTACCATTTACCATGGCCTACACAGAGCCATTTGTAAGGAGAGTCTGAATAAGACTTGGAAATCTGGGGAGCACTTTTATGCCGACCAGTTTTGCTATCCTTAGAGGAAATGATTGGGGTTTTCCTTTTCACTAGAATAATTTAAACTTTTTTGTAATTGTCAAAATTCCATAATTCTGACATGGGAGGGGAAAAAGAATAAACACATTACCAGTCTTTCCCTGGTCCCACCTTCTCCTTCTGTGGGGATGACAAGTTTCAGTGAAAACTGAGTGCCCCACAGTGGGGACATTATCCCGATCCTGTCTCCTTTGCTCCAAGTCATCCCAGCTCTCTGTTTCTTGGGTAAAACAGCAGCTGTGCCATGTGGACCTTGAACAGCCTAAGGTCCAATTAACAGAGTCTCGGACTGACGTGTTCACACTCAGACTCCTCTTGGAGGCAGGCCACATGGCAGTTACCGAAAGGATGTTCTCACCTCTGGGGCTGAGTTCTGTCAGTCAGAAGTTGATTAAGGAAAAAAAGCATTTGGTGAAATTCATGAAAGACATTAGAGTATAATTATCTCTTTTCTTTGCCATATGTTTTTGCAGAGTGAATCCTTTTACAGCATGGGAGAAGATTAATTTAAGGTCAAGCAGATATTTATCAGTGCCAGGCAATGCTCCCAGCATTACCAAGAAGTAAAAAGCAGTCTGAGTGTGAAGGAGATAAGAAAGTATAAGGCCAACTGCAATAAAAAAACAAAAACAAAAACAAAACAAAAACAAAACAAAAGGAGTCAAGTGTGTGTGTCATAAGAAAGGCACAACAAAAAGGCTGTGGGTTATCAGAGAAAAATAGACCACATCTGATCGGAAGGACTAGGCAAGGCCTCCTGGAAGAGGTGGCGTGTGGGGTAGGCCTGTAGATAGGAGTAGGATTTGAAGGAGAGACAGTGGGCAACGTGTTCTGGGGGAGGGGAGGATGTGGGCAGAAGTCACGGCCGGGAAAGTAGCAGGTGCATTAAGGGAATAAGCAGCGGCTTTTGGGACCGGGAAGTTACTGGTGATGTTTGGAGAGTACAGTTTCCCTGAGTGGAGGGCAGATGTTATCTTACAAATGTGGAGGAAGAAGGAGGAACTGAGTTGGCAGAGGCTGCAAGGTCTGATGGCTCTTTAAAAGATCCCAAATAGAGGGGCCCCGGGGTGGCTCAGGTGGTTAAGCATCAGACTACCAGGTCATGATCTCATAGTTCATGGGTTCAAACCCCACTTTGGGCTCTGCACTGATGGTGTGGAGCCTGCCTGAGATTCTCTCTCTGCCCCTCCCCCACTTGCTCTCTGTATACGTCTCTCTCAAAATAAGTAATAAATAAACTTTAGCAAAAAAATGCCCCAAATGGAGTTCAAGGACAGAGTAGCTCATTCTGCAGTGACCCCCCCCCCCCCCCCCCACCACATGCATCTAAATTTTGAAGGAGGTGCAACCTGACTCTCTTGATTGCAAGGGCAGGCATCTCGGTGTGAGAGACCCCGCACTGGAGAGGCATGGAGGAGAGCCTCAGAGAAAGAGCTTCCTTTCTCTGTCACTACTCAGAATTTGGTGTCTCTCTCCAAACCTAAGAGGCCATCCTAGAAAAAATGTGTGAGTCAGGTTGGAAAGGTTGCAGGATACCAGCCTGGAGGCCCCTGGTCTTGCTGGAGAAGTAAGACTCATCCATTGGCTTAGATGCTGGTTTTATTGAGTGACGTAATCAAGTCCTGACCTCTCTGATCTTTCTTTTTCGGGTGTAGAAGATGATGCTATGACCCTCCCAACGTATGCAAGATCCAATTAAAATCTAAAGTGATCACATCTGTGAAAGTACCTCGAAAAATTTTATTTTAATGCTAGCATGAGCTAGTAGTTTTGCTTCATACATTATAAATTTTTGTAAACTCTTTGCTCCATTGGTCTAAAATACAGAATCTGAGCCCTCAAGGGTCATTTGAAACTCCTAGATCAATAGAATTTAAACATTAAGAGGGACTTGAGTACTATCTCCTTACTTGCTGAAAGGCGGCCCACTATAATGCTCTCCAGAGTGTAGATGCTGAAAATAGATTATGTCCAAATCCCATCCCTGCTATGTACTATTTGCACGACTTTAAGCAAGACTATTTTTACTTCTCTGTGCCTATCAGCCTGTAAAGTGGGTGTGAACAATGCTCTCTATCTCACAAATTGGTTGTGATGATTAAGTGAGCGATTATGTGCAGAGCCCTGAGAATCTGGACAGAGAGAGTACCGTATGCACTGTTAGGGCTAGTTCAACTGACTCCTTTTTCAGAGGAGGAAACTGAGTTCTGGAGAGGCGAAGTGACTTGCTCAAGGCATTTATTTGTTTGGTGGCTAGGCCAGGACTTGAACGTGTTTACATGACTTCCAGGTCAGTGTCTTTCTACTTCCTCCCATTGTCTTCTGTTTATTCTTCAGTCAGCAAGACTTGCTTCTCATGAACACTTTGAAATGAAGACAAATCTACCAAAATCTTTCAGGTATTTTCAAGGGAGGAAAAAATCACATATCTTTAGGGAGAAGGAAGAGCCTCTCAGAAAGAACTGTAAGATCATGTCCTAACCCTGCATAAGTTCCCTGAAAGCCCTTCATACTGAATCTGCTCCCTGTGTTGCCTTTTCTTGCCTGCCTGAGGCCCTTACATCACACCTGCTGGTCTGGGTCTCTGGCATAATGAATGAGGATTACACAAGGTTCTCCCTGGGCTATAGGAAGAAATAAATTATGGGCTGTTGCCTTAAGAGTAGAGTCTACATTTCTAAATGCTTGTATTCTAAGACTTAGCACAGCATCTAATAGGGACTCAGTAAATAGGGACTCTGCCCTGCTTACCTATCCCTGCTTACCTATTCCACTGAATTGACAGGGAACAAAACAGTGTTCAGCTTGTGACACTGGAGAGTTCTGTGTGTACAACCTCATTGCTGCCTGGTAGAGACGTTCATTTTATATTATTCCTACCCTGTCCTGGGACTCAAATAGGAGGTAGTGAGAGCTCATTTCTGGGTCCCTAGGGAGAGCCTCTTGACCCCTTGGGACCTCAATGCCCATGGGGAATTGACAGGGAAATAACAATATGCACAACATCCTAAAGATAAATGAGCATCATCTGCAAAATGCTTAACCAGCTGAGGTGAGAGATGCTGGGAGGCAAGGGGATGCTGGGAAGTACCACCTAGGAGCCTGAAGCTGGGGCCTGGTTGGACCCGGATGCCCACCTCAGATAGGATGTGAGGACGCTGCTCAACTGCAGAGCAAGTGGGGCTTGGGAGGGACCTTTGATTCTTCCATTCCCCAGAGACTCAGGAAGGGCAGGTGGCCCTGGGATCCGGGACCTGGAACAGGCATATCCCTGCCCTGCTTACCTATCCCAAAAACAATACGAAAGCCCTCTAGAGTGCAGGGGAGGCCAGCTCCAAGATCATGTGAGTCAGGGGTTCCCACTCAGATTTGTGTACCACTTGGCATTCCGTGGTAATGTTTTCCACATTAACAGTATAACGAGAAGCCTGTGCAGTGTGCGGATATGTGTATGTGTGTGCAAAGCATGCTTTTTATTCTCCTGATTTGTGTTCTTACTTCTTAATGATAAAATGTCTTTTATTTCATGGAATGTCAGTGTTGATAGATGGTAGACAAAAACAAAAACAAAACCACTTTATTGAGAAAAAAAGTTGGTGCCTGATTTGAGCCTCTTGGGGGGGATATATAATTAATATATATAATACATATTTATATGTATTAAAATTTATATGATTAAATTCATAGTCTGGGTACCACCTATGGAAACAACTTGTCTAGGTCTCCATGAACACAGATATTAAGTAGTGTTGTTACTTTATGGAGGCTGAAAGCCCTGGGGGTCTCTTTAAGGAGCTGTTAAGGGTCTGGAGTTCAAAGTCAAAGGCAAGACTTATGTTCTAACCCCATAGGGCAGACCTGCATAAAGGGCACTATATTTAATATTGTTTGTAGTAGTCATTGGTTGAGTATGTTCTCGAAGAGTGCTAGGAAGTTTATGTATCTTTATTTTTAAGTCTCAGAACAATCCTGGAGGGTGGGTGAATTATCCCTGTTTAAAAATGAGGACACTGAGGCTGAAAGATATATTAATTTGTCCAAAATTACATAACAAAGAAGCAACTGGGATGGAATTTTAAAGCCTGTGCCATTTGTTAATAACATGGGCTTTGTACAATAGTACCTACCATTTATCCAGGTCTTACTGGCACTTTGCTAAGCTTTTTTTTTTTTTAATGCATTACGTTATTAAAATATTGTCATAACTCTCTGAGGTATGCATGTGTGTATTGTTATTCCCATTCTGCAGAAAAGTAAGTTGAGGCTAAGGAGGGCTAGATTATTTGTCAGCTAATAAAAGACCTGAACCCAACCTGTCGGTCTGGCACTAAGGCCCATGCACTTCCCCACTACATTAAGTAGCCACCCCACAGTACAAGCTTCCTGAGAAAGGATTATGTAACCTTGTGTATCTTGGCAGTCTCTTAGCTCATCTAAAATGGGAGAAGAGAAAGCATCACCTGAGGGCTTGTAGAGATGTGAAAATTTGGAATATGTCAAAGGGCATTCTGTAGATACAGAAGATTAATGGAGGCAAGGATATTTTTCTGCCTTAATAGCAGGAAACTGGAGTTGCCTTGAAGTTGAATAAAAATACGAAAAGTATTATTCTTAAGGGCCCACATAATCCATATAGGCTATGAGAAAATGAAGTGAAAACCAGAACAAAGATGCAGGAAAGTGACAGAGTGGTGTGTAGAGACCACTAGCGTTAGCATTCTGAACAAGTGAAAGACCGTTAGACCAGTGCAAAGGTTGTGGTACATTTTAGAGGTAGAAGAATGATATCCAGACAAGGGAAATCTCTCTCCTATGCATGCTAAAATGTGAGCAGCCCTGTGCTACCATCTTTTTCCCAGGTCCCATTTTGTGTTAGCCTTGGAAGGGCTCCAAGCTTTAGGACACCACATCCCCCAGCTGTCAATGCTGGACTCCTGAGCACTCATCACTCATTTGGCACCCAGGCCTGAGGCTCTGGACCATGACGCTCCCCTCTCAGTCTCTGTAACAACTCAACGGCCGCTAGAGAAATGTCTGCTGCAGGTTCTGTAGGAGATAGCCTTACATCCCACATCTGAAGACATCGATTCGAGGAGATGGCAAATCGCATCTTTTTCTGGCACGCGAGGAAGAATCGATTGTGATTGTGAAGATTCCTCTATGTTAAACATTTTAGTAACATTTTCTCCTCAAAATCGGAAAGAGAGAAGTCAGTGTAGGACACAGAACCCAGGGGCCCTGGATTTCAAGAGGAAGTAAAAGAGCTTTAAGAACTAGTAAGAAAACGCTAAGGGCAAGTGCTTGAATTTCTTGCCTAATGAGGAAGAATATTTGTGTCCACTTTGGAATGAATGAAAGCGTGTGACCTGCTGTTCTTCAGGAAGCTTTGACCTTATACATCCCAGACACTTTCCTTTCAATTTGTCACTGGCCCAGAGAGCTCTCAAAGGGTAATCCGGCAGGATCTAGCAAAGCAACACTTACTTCCAGGTATCTCCCTCACCCAAATCCAAATTGCCTGAAATGCCCTCATTAGAGATTCATTGCTTATGTATTTCATCCAGGCATTTTTTTTTTTTTACAGATCTAGGGCAAAATATGGCCTGTTGACATTACAACCTGTGTGAGATGGGACTCTGAGGAGCTGAGGTGTCTGGACATATGATGGCAAGGAAATTAGAAAGGGGGAGAAATTATGCAGAAAGGAGGGGCACCTGGGTGGCTCAGTCAATTGAGCCTCTGACTTCGGCTCAGGTCATGATCTCATGGCTCATGGGTTTGAGCCCCGTGTGGGGCTCTGTGCTGACAGCTCAGAGCCTGGAGCCTGCTTCAGATTCTGTGTCTCCCTCTCTCTCTGCCCCTCCCCCACTCATGCGCATGCAAGCTCGCTCTCTCTCTCTCTCTCTCTCTCTCTCTCAAAAATAAACATATAAACATTAAAAAAAGGAAAGAAAAACACCTTTCCTAAGGTTGACCTGGTGAGAACTCATCACTCTCCCTAATGCTTCTGTAAGTCCCACTGAACCAGCTAAGAGTCAGCTTTAGGACTCGACCACCCTACCTTCATTGAGTGCCCTTGACCGGGGAGCCCTGACCAGAGAATGCAGCTGGTCCTTTTAGCTTTGGTCTATAATTGAGGAAAGGACAACTTCTTTGACTAGTGGGGGACACTGTTGTCAACCAGCTGTGGGCAATGATAGGTTTTCTCCTTCCCTCCCTCATCTGGTTAGATGTCTCCAGGTCACATGCCAGATGCTGCCACATGCATCCTTGAGTTTATCTCCTTTTACAAATATTGTCTCCACCACTGACCATTCCACATCCAGAACATGTGCTCTATGGGTCTTAAAGATGTCAGCAATCCCTTCTAAAATAAAATATCCCTGGGTGTGCTTATACTTTATTATTTTTTGTTAATTTCTTAGTTATCAGTTAAAATCAATAGAAATTAGTTGACAGTCATTGAGAGCAAGAAGGTGATTATTTCAAGGAGCTTGTAATATGATGATACCAAAATGTTTTGTTCTCAAGAGTGACAGTGATGAGGACTTTGTAGACATGCAGAAAGAACAGAAAATAAAGAAAAGTGAAAAAATAGAACCAGCCAAGATAAATACTGAGGGCAATTATGTGATAAATTGCTTTATGTAGAACAGTAATGTTGTAAGAGGCCCCAGAATTTGTAAATGGGGGTAATTTAAGGTTTGGATTTATAAAAAGTTGCTTAGTAATAAGATTTGATATTTAGATGCATTTTCTACAGCTTTTTCATTGTACAATCATGTATATGATATATATAGTAGATATTCAATATATTTTTGGTTAAATGTATTTAATTTACTTATATGTAGGAGAGGATAAAATGTGGAGGAATTCCTGAAGGAACTAAATTTAAAAAATATTTTTAAATGTTTATTTATTTTTGAGAGACAGAGACAGAGAGAGAGAGAGATTGAGAGCGTGAGCAGGGGAGAGGCAGAGAGATGGAGACACAGAATCAGAAGCAGGCTCCAGGCACTGAGCTGTCAGAGCAGATCCCGACGCAGGGCTCAAACTCACGAAACGCAAGTTCATGACCTGAGCTGAAATTGGACGCTTAACTGACTGAGCCACCCAGGTGCCTTGAAGGAACTAAATTTTAAACCAATCTTTCAAAGAATCAGGAATTAGAGAGGATTGGGATTCATTTTATTTTTTTTAAGTTTATTTATTTTGAGAGAGGGTGAGCAAGTGAGAGCGAGGGAGGGGCAGAAAGAGAAGAGAGGGAGAGAATCCCAAGCAGTCTCCCAGTGTTGTCAGCAGGAGCCTGATGGGGGGCTTGAATCCACAAACTGTGAGATCATGACCTGAGCCAAAATTAAGATCCGGATACCTAGCCAACTGAGCTGCCAGCTGCCCCTGAGGACTGGCATTTATTGAGGATGGTCTAAATCCCCAGAGGGTGAAGTCACACACAGGAGGCCATAGGCTGCTTATCTAAGGCAGAGTGTCCTGTGAGAGGAGGCTGAGACATGGAGTTCAAGCCAAAGGAAAGGAGCAGCTCATGGAGCAACCTGCAGCGGGAGCCTTGGTAGACAGATCTGGAGGGTGCCCAGTAAGCTCAGGAGAAGGATGACTGAGTATATAGATTGTGAGGGAAGGGCTGGAGAGGCAGCTAGGTCAATGCTAACATGGAGGTAGCAGACTGGAGGGAAGTAAAATGTCTGGTTGTTCTCAGATCACACATGGGTGAATCTGAAAAAACAGGCAGAAACGATGTCTCCACCTGTCTCTGGGGTTGGAGTCAGGGGTCTGCTCTAGGTTCCCCTGATGCTCTTCTCATCAAGGCAACTTCTCAGAAAAAGATGATGCGACTCAGGGGGAGTCTTAGCCTTTGGCTAAGGCTGAGAATTGGTCAAGTGGCTCTTTCAGATAGATGATCTTAACCCCTCACCTATGAAGGGGCTCAGGCTCCCTTCTGTGCACCTCTATTGAGATGAACCACCAGCAAAGCCATCATGTTCAGGGAGCCAAAAGTCTCTGTCTGATAGTAAAACAATTGCAAATGAATCAAATTGGCTGGTACCTTGGCTCCATTTTTGGAGGAGTCCATAAGAATCATTTCTTGAAAAAAAAGAAAAGATTGGTAAGTAGAAAAAAAAAAAGAATCATTTCTTGAAAATTGAAACAAAGAGCTAAAATCTCAAAGTGGCTCTTCAAACAAGGGGCAAAGTGTTTTAAGTATTCAGTGTCCAAAGTCTCCCTCCCCCAAATTATTTTAGAGGCTGTCTTTCTCTGAGAATAGAGAAGCAAAGAACGGAAACTCATTTTAATCTGATTTGCTCTCAGTTCAGAGGGACAGGGCCACAGTTGGTAGTTGAAGGGGGGGGGTGGGAAATAGAGCCCCAGATGCTTCTTTGGAGCCAGGAAAGCTTCCATTTTCTTCTCATCTTTATAGAGCACACCCTCAGGAAAGTGATTGAAGCCTGGGAAATTATGAGCATCAGATTAACTGACTCAGAAAACCAGTGGACAGCTGCAATTTTCTGCCATGAGTTTTTTGTTTTTGTTTTTGTTTTTTCTTTTTTAATTTAAGGGATCGGAAACCTTTTACACATTGGATTTTCCAAATTGCTTCCAAGAGTATATTATGCTAATAGATAGTAGCTTACAAAATAAAAAGACCTTCGGCTTTCTATTCTGAATTTCAGGCATGGGGGTGGCATCACCACTGTTCTATCATACTTATTCACTCTGATGAAAGAAAAGAAGATTGAACATTAAAAGCTGAAGGTCATCCATACAGTTGTCCCAATAGCAATCTGTGTACCTTTAACCCTGTGGAGGAAAAGTAATTACCCTTTGGCTTCTGGTGACCTCAACTAACCTTTGTTGAAGGGCCAGAGAAAATAAAGGCTGACCATCAGCCTGCCCTGGCTGCCCTGGGCTTACCCTGCTGTGTGAATGAAGAGCAACCCAACAAAAGGATGAGAGGTTGTTGCCATGGAAATAGCCCTGGACGAAGGAGCAAAAATCAGAAATTTATCACAATTAATTGTTTTATTAAGAACCTCCCATCTTTTGGATTATTCCCTGGGGAGGAGGGAAGATGCACTCTCATTTAGATCTTGGGGGAGAAAAATTCTGTTGAAATAAATGAGGCAGCCCATACAGTAAAGCCATCTAAGTGGTGGCTAGGACTAGACAGCTTTTCGAGAGATGAAAGGATCTATATCTCCACATAATCTATAAAGATGCAAATGCAGACAACAAGGATGAGGGCCTAGGAAGCTCATGCTACCAGGAAAATTGGCTGAAGTGAGGGTTTGGGCATCTGTCTTTTAATATTTTCAGTAGACTATTGCCTTGTCGAGGTCTGCAAAGGACAGGTGCCAACATTTAATAGTGTATCAGTGAGCAGAAAGGCAATGTCACATTTTGTTGTCCTTATTTAAACTTTCTGGTAAATAGAAGCCACCCTCTATGTGCTTTTAAGGTGAGCTCATTTAGATTAGAGAATAGAAATTTGCCACCCAATTATGTGCAGATTAAACTAGACTAACCCAAGACACTCTGGTTGCTGTGGACTAATTGAAGGAAAAAGAAATAAAGGGAGTGAGAAATGTCTCTTTTATGGAGAACCTACAAGTTATCTCTTAGGCATAGCAGATTTATTTAGAAATAATAACATTTTATTTTTAACATTAGAAGTTTTCCTTTTTACCTTAATGCAAGGGTGAAATTAGATTTTAGAAAATAAAAATGTGGAATTTTCATTTATTTTTTTATTATGTGGATTAAGGAATTGCTAAGTAAATGAGAACTCAATATCACCTCATCTTTCTTTTTCCTTTTTTGGTGGATGCTGGAATAGTGATGTGAAACATTCATTTGCTGTATTTCCTAAACAGTGAGTTATTTACATTAATCAGTTTTTAAAATAATTTGAGGTACTAAAACAAAGCAGGTGGTTAAGCTCAGATATTGATTTTCTCTTTAATGAGTATTTCATCAGTGAAATTGTAACCACCAATGAAAGAGAATAAACCATAGCAGGTGTTCACTGAAGACCCTGTTTACAATGAGATTTGCTTTTCTGTCACGGCAGAAGATGCCAACCTGAGTTTCACTGATACATTTTTACCTCCAGATGTTTTAGGATATTAATCTCCTATTGGGCAGAGGGGTTATTTGGCTTTTATTAGAAACTGGAAAGTTATGTTTAATAGACATAAACTTCTAAAACAAAAAGACCATCTTGGTGCTCTGTTAACTGACAATGAAATCCAGTTCTTGGGCTTCTTGTTTACAGACCTCCTACCTGCAGTTAGTTTTTCACTCATTTTGTGCATTGCTCCTATTGTTAGCACCAGGATTTTCTGCTTCCTAACACACCAGGTACCTCTGGTCATAAGACCCATCTCAAACAATGTAATAGACGTGGCTAGACTCATTAAACACTCTCTGTGGCCTTTTGCAGGCTTTTAATCTTTTTCTCTGCTGTAGATAACAGTTTTTCCTAAGTGGCAGCAAACATCCCTGAAAATAAACGTGCAGCAAAGTCCTGCTTGTACTTACCTTGGAGTTCAGCAGCACCTTGCTTGTCATGGTGCTTCTTCATTTCCATGTGCTTCGGTGTTGGGGTGAGTTCAGACCTGCTTGTAGGTGCTAAGAGCATTCCTCCTGGTTTTGTGGTACGTGCCACGCTGTGCTTGGTCTTCACAGCCCTCACTGTATTTGGATCACATCCAGGTTTTCTGTTTTTATTAACCCTCAGCTGGACAGCTTGAGTGAAGCAGGATAACAAAAAGTGAAGATGGGAAAGGGTTTCTGTTGTTTTACCTGTTTGGGCCAATAGAAGATTGAGAGAGAGAGAGAGAGAGTGAGTGAGAGTGAAGGCCTGAAGCCAAATGTAAAAACTGAGGCTCATGTGTCCTATGTGGAGGCAGCAAATATCTCCTTGGTCTCTCCCATTCAAGATGATTATGCGTGGTTTCTGCTGATTTGGGTAATCAGTTTGGTATTACAATTACCAAAAGATATTTCACTACATATAGTTTACTTGGGGAGTGCATTTTTATCGTTCTCATTTTGTTTAAAGGAAAGATACCATGGGCATTTATTTACTTTGAGCTTTCCAAAATTATTTTACAAGGAAAAGGATAGACAAAATCTCTCAATGAATAGATATTTTAATGAAGACATGAGAACACGTACTGACTTAAAACTAACAGTGCTTCAACTCAGCTGCTCCTTAATAACACCCATAAAAATGGTATGAAAGTAGGAAGAGTCATTTAAAAGAGGACGACTGAGAATAGTTTGTTATATTTTTCTAATTTTCTACTCTTCGAATCCTTCATTTTATGTATGCATACTCACATGCAATATAAATGTACAAACTGTGCATTGTATATGAGGAACTAAATACGATATGCCGGGAACCAAAAAAATAAGTATGTAATAAATTAAAGAAAAAGGTAAATATATATGTGGAAAAATGCTACAAATTGCCATCCAGTACACTTTGAATATGTGAATTAGAAAAACAATATGGAATTTTGTTAGCAGAGTTTAAGATAATTTTTATAGGGCTACAATACATATTTTAAAAACCACATGGAATTTTGTCAACAGAGTTTAGCATACTTTGAATAAGGTAAACATACATATTTTAAAATAACATGGCATTTTGTCATAAGAGTTTATAATAATGTTAGCTTGAATGGATACTTTCAACGAAGGGGGAAAAAGCTACTTAAATAGCTTATGGGTGTTAACACTACCAGCTCCAAATTAAGCACACATTAATGGCATGGCATTATTCTGCCATACTCAGTATTTAAAATATCTTTCCATGTATTATGATTCAGTGTAGTGGATCGTATATAGAATACAGGATATTTATGGGGTACACCTAACTGTATATGAGTTAAAGGATGCAAAAACATTATAAAAAATTATTTGGCATCAGTTTTCCTGGTAAATGGACACAATTCAGTCTTCTTCAACAGACTGATGGAAATACGATGCTCTCAAACTTCCTGTGGTTTCAAGCACAATGCCGAAAGAAGGTAAGTTAAAAGAAAATTAGGTCTATCTAAAGACATATCAAAAACAAAGGTATTGCAAAGAAATGGTCACATATGCCTATCACAAAGTCTTGCCTGGTTCCTTCTGAGTTTAAAGCCGGAGTAGGAATTTTATAAAACATTCCATTTGAAAATGTATATCATGTCATTCTAAAGCAAATGATTAACCCGGTTTAAAGTCACAACCACCAGAAATCAATATACAATAGTAGCATGTATCCAGCCGCAAAGTAGCTGGGTTTGGTGCTGTTTGCACCTTCACACCACAAGCACATAACTACAGTTAGCATCTAAGCTTCGAGCAAGAGTAGCGGCTACCCTAAAAGTTACCTGCAGGATTAAATACCTTTAAACGCTGCCGCGCCCTGGATTTCCAGTTAACCAAACTCTATTTCCAGCAGAAAGTCCTGAGGTACTGAGTAGTTCTCGTCTGTAAGCCCTTCCTGCAGGTCTTCTCGGGAAGCGGTGCTGGAACGTTTATGTTTTTAATCCTGTTTGATAATTGGACTCTCTGTCAACTAGTGCTAGTTGACTCATTACTAGCCTTGCTTAGGGTTGAGATGGCTGGAAGGTTGAAGGACTGCAGGCCATGCATCATTCTCCCCTTCTCAGTATACCTTAGCGTGAGCATGGCATCATGACTCTGAGGAGAGAAGGAGGAGAGCTGAGCCATCACATAGTCCTCAAATTGCAGGCTTTCCCTATGTCCTGCGGTGCTGGAGAAGGGATTATTGCTGCAGGAAAAAAAAATCTGGCCACACTGTAGAAATAATCACCGCAGTTCAGCTCGCCCCCCACCTCCCTCTGTGCACTCTCTCTTTCTCTGTCTCTCCCTCTCTCTTTCTCGCTCTCTGTGCGAGGCCCCAGCTGATTCAGGCTGCATCCATCCATACATAAATCATTCCCCTTATTCTATTGGTTACATGGTACATGGCAAGTATTGATTTTTTCCGTTGCCTCATTGCTGGAGAACACTTGGTTTTTGTGAGACAGAAAACACACACACACACACACACACACACACACACACAGACCACAAAACAAAACCTAAACCAACCAACCAAACAAACAAAAAATCCTCACCAGAGTTTGGTCTGGACAAAAAATAATGAAGCAGATTTATATCATGCTAATGAGAAGCATGTTCTAAGAAAAACATACTTTGGGGTGGTCTTTTACTGTTTGTTTGCATGTGCTCATGGTATATACCCTGTCTCAAAATAAGAAAGAATTGTTCCCAGTCATCAAGAGCTCTGGGTTCAGAAAGTAGGAACCACACACACAGAGTCTCCCTCTGTAATCATGCAGGGCAAGGCGATACCTAATTGATTGCTAACTCCAGGAAAAAAATAAAGTTTAGTTAAGACACCACTCACTCAAAGAACAAGAATAAGAAGGCAAAAATAATGCCTCATGGCCAGATGACATGCACAGGAAGAAAGAGATGTTTATCTAGATTTATTTTGCGCGATGATAAAATGCGCAAGTGTGACTTGTTTGTATCAAGTATCGACATAGAATGTGCCTCAGCTGTCAAAATATTGTGTCTTTTAATACTCAGAGGCAGGACAGAGCAAAAAAAGTGAATACATCATAGTGTAGGTCTGACATTTGAGTATCAGAGATAGAGTGTTCTTCAGAAGCCAACTTAAAACACACAGGAATCTTAATATATGACTTGTCACAAAGACCAATTTGTTTTAAAGTGGGAGTGGCTCTTGGACTCTATCCAAAGGAACGTTATATTTCTGAAATATCAAAATGACTTCTTTATGAAGTAATGCTATCTAAAGAATTGGTCCAATATACAAGGAGATTGTTAAAATGAGGAAATCGTTATAAGAAGGTTATAGTGCGACTGTATGGCTTGAAAAGACTGTAAAAAGCCCATTTTAAGTTTTATGAACTTATGCAACAATTATCAGTCTAACAAAGGGTGAAGTTTAGGAACAAATATAAGTCAGGATGTGACGGCAAGTGACAGGATATTTTTCTTTTAGCTTTTACTTAGAGCCATCACATAAGAAATTTATCATACACAAATTGTAAATGAGCAGTGTAAAGGCTTCTTTAGCCTACTTTATGGCTAAAAAGAGTTCTTTTCTACCCCAAACACTCTGTGTATGAACAGAGTCTACAAAGTTAAAGAACTCTCTTCATTTGCCTCACACAATCTGTGCTGGGGAGTTCTTTTTGTCTATTTCTTTTCTTTTTCTCTTTTTTTTTTCTTTTTGTCCTTTTCATCTATCAGTTTACTGTGTGGTCCTTGGCCCTTGGTTCATGTCTGTGACAGGGTACCCGACGAAGGTTCTGTGGAACAGAGCTCTAAGGAGCACGTCCGTGTGGAGCTGGGGCCAGCCTATCTGGGTGATTCCCCTTTCGGTGCACACAATTTATATTTCTGCTTCTTCTCACTGTTAAGTTCTTTTTACTGAAATACTCTGAACATCTCTGTTTGCATCTAAATTGTCCTTTCAAGGGAAACTCTGCAACTTAAGGTGCAGGAGGAGGCCTGCATGGAATTTTGCCCAAATAAATGTTTTGCTGCTTTGTTTCATTTTGTTTGTGTGGCTGGTAGAGTTTGGGGCTGCAATCCAATTTCATATCCATGTATGGGGATGGTAAGCTTGCCTATCTATCTACCTACAGGGTGAAGAAGTCCATAAAGGACTTTGTACATTTTAGGTTTAAAAAGAGAACAGAGAAGAAAACAACAGAAGCTTTAGGAAACCCTTTGAACATGACCTCTTCTTTTCTCTGCCTCATCCTTTCCTGCTTCAACAATTTGATCAAATGTTTACGGACCACTTACTCTGGACTGGTGATTTACTGGGGCGAGGGAAAGTTGCAAAGCTGAATGCCTGTGCCGGCTCCCAGCTCAGGGAACCCGCTGAGCAAACACACAAGTGTCCACCCTGCTCCCCAGGCAGGGGTGGGTCACTCGGGCGGTGAGGCTTCTGCTCTGTCACTGCTTTCTGTCCTCTATAGGACTGTTTCTCTAGAAAAGTCATATAGTTACATTAAATAATGAACACCCAGAGCGGTCTTTGTTTTAATGTCTGCTCTTCGTTAAACTCCAGCAAGATTTTAAGTGACCAGCATAAAGCTTTGCCCATACACAGTAGGCAATTTATTAGTAGTATTTTAAAACAATGTGGGTCAAAAAGGCGAGAGAGTGATAATCAAAGCTAACAATTTATTGTGCAGTTAGGGTACTAATGCATTAGATTGTATAATTTTCACAATAATCCTGCTCTTAAATAACCTTATTTTATGCCCATTTTATTTCTTTTAGTGTTTGTTTATTTTTGAGAGAGAGAAGGAGAGAGAGAGCGTGAGCGAGCAAGCAAGTGGGGGAGGGGCAGAGAGTGAGGGAGACACACAATCTGAAGCAGGCTCCAGGCTCTGAGCTGTCAGCACAGAGCCCGATGCCAGGCTCGAAGTCAGGAGATGTGAGATCATGACCTGAGCTGAAGTCAGACATTCAACCAACTAAGCCACCCAGGGGCCCCATATACCCATGTTAAAGATAAGGAAATTGAGGCAGAGAGAGGTCAAATAACTTGCCCAAGATTGCTCAGCTCATAAATGGAGGAATCAAGTTTCAGACTCCTGCTGCTCTTAACTGTTACTCACTGTGGAGGAGCAGTGGCAGCTGGCAGAGGCACTTAAATTCTGGCTGAGAGTCTTGAGAGGGTGTCACCAAGGGAATGGCTTCTGTGCTGGCCTTGAGGCATGGTGTATCCCATAAATTTTGTACCCTATAGATATACTTGGATTCACTATGAAAAAACAACAAAAAGGAAATCTATTTTAAATCTGCTAGTGGAGATTGCTATTACAAGGAATTTTGGGAAGGGGAGAGGACCTTTGGGGAAAGAAAATATTTACCTGTCCTGACAGACAGGTCTGGATATTTGTGAATGAAGTTTACCTAAGGTGAGGCTTGCCCATGGAAGTGACAGTGACAGGGCCCAGCAAAGGCAAATCCCAGGCAGAATCCAAACATGGCTTCCCAGGAAAAGTGACTTTCCAGAACAACTGGCAAGTATGCTCAGTTGAATTCATAGGTTTTTAAGAGAACCAGGACATGACTCATTTCTTTTCTACTCAAGCACTAACAGGTGAGACTATAAAAATAGTGAGTAGAATTTGCCTCTGATATTCACCTGTTATATTTCCTGACCTCCTCACAAGTTTTGAGGTAAGAAATATGCTTGTGGAGTAGGCTGATTAGCCTGTTTGCAACGAATCCATTAGAGAGAGAAGCCAGTTCAAACCTGTCCTGAAGGGATTGACCTGAGATTTGCCTGCCTGGATCTCCTTCTCAGAGCTCTTGGTCTCTGTAACACACAGTGATTTACTTAAAAAGCTTTCAGTCAAGTTTTGAGGGCGAGGAAGTATTTCAAGATATAACATAATAATGACAATAATATTGAGTTGATACTGATATAGGCAAAACATCATCAGGCACACATTTTCCTTCCTTTCCATGAAATCTCTGTTATTATTTTTGCTCTTCTCTGTGACTGTCTGATATACTGGTCAGTCCCCAGACTGAGATCCGGAAGGTGTGTGATGACAATGGCAACCAGAGAGCGCACCCCGATAGACCCTGCTCCCCAGTCATTTGCTTGTTCCCAGCCTGCAGGAGCAGTACATAAGTCCCAGCAAGCAAGGGCTGTCCAAGTTATCACATTCATTTCATGGCCTGGGAGAGAAAACAAAAGAGGATTGGGAGCCTGTCAAGGATACAACCTAGCCTATACCCTGTGTTATAAAACTGGACCGATAAGAACCAGGGAAAGGTTGTTTTACCTGAATTTATTGCCTAGCAACAAAGCCTCTACCTCGAGAGAATGCTGTTCTGTGGGTTACCAAGTAACTGGCTGTGACAATTACCAAACAGCTGGCCAACTAATCTACATACCCTTTAACCCCAGCCAGCTGAACAAGGGACCGTGGACGGCTCACTCACAATAGACACAACCTAATATTTTATTTAAGAACTGACAGAAGCCACAGCTGTATGGGTCCTGCAGCCTTGTGGATTTAACAATTTTAATTTGGACGTGTGGTTCTTCAGGATCCGGTGTGCTTAAAGTGTTGTTGAACACGAGAGATACCCACACCGGTTTACATCAAAAGGCTACCCTGTGGAGCTTTTGGGGGAAAATATTTCTTATGGCCGAATACAAAGTGCAAAGTTTTGTTGAAAGTGAAGAACTTGTAAAGACGGTCATTTAGAGAAAAGCAAAATAATGTCTTCTAGGTAAATGCTGAGTTGGCCTGGCTGTAGAATATAACACATACACAATGGATTAGATTCTTCCAGTATGGTTAGATGTGGACAAGTATTTTTTGACATGAGGAAGATCGGACGTAGATATTCTTGCTCTAACGGACCCTATTATAAGCCATATTTACTTACCAAATAATTTCTGTTCTGGACTCCAAAGGGGGGAAAAAAAAGAAACACAGCCATAGGTAGATTTGTTTGCATACATTATTCACATGCATATCTTTAGGATTTTTATTTATATCTGAAAATACTTTCCCCTGTATCTGTGAACCCCCAAAATATCTATGCCTCAAGTTGCAGGCTTATACATTTTCCACCTACAAACAGCTATGGAAGGTGAATGTTGCACAGTAGAATACTCAGAATAATTTAGAGGAGACTTCATTACAATCCCTCCCTAGGCTGCTTCCACAAGACCCACTGTAGGCACCAGAGAGAGCCCATTTCTAGGAAATGGAATCACGAGAAAGTGAAACCCATCTTTTATTTTATTTTTTTTAAGTTTATTTATTTATTTTGAGAGAGAGAGAAAGAGAGAATTCCAAGCATCTCCATGCTGTCAGTGCAGAGCTCAACACGGGGCTCAATCTCAGGAACCTTGAGATCATGACCTGAGCTGAAACCTAGAGCTGAATGCTTAACAGACTGAGCCACCCAGGTGCCCCAAAAACCATCTTTTAAAAACAAACATACCAGAACCTCCACATGCAGTCAGGAGTGGTCATTTTTGAAAGCTTTGCTTCTGTTTCAGTTATGCTCCTATGTACTGTGACAGACATTGCCAGAACACTTCAGAATTAACTTACCATCACTTAATAAAGCCCATGGTCTTAATAGCCACATTCCATTTTGGACCAACCAGTTAACTGAGCTCCTAGAATCGTTGTCACACAGCTGTCTTCAATATGCACTTGTGGAATGAACGAAAGAACGAACCCAGTTTCCTCCACTAATCTTAATAACCAGAAAGCTCTATGTGAACTTGGTTGATTCAAAAATTTAAATTGGCATCCACTTGGTGGAGATTTACCATTTTTGAGACTATTTGAAGGAATCTGATGTTCCTAAGAACGCACATTCTTCATTCTTTTATTTATTTAACAACAAATGTTTAGAAGGTGTCATCTATGAACAGGTACTACTCTAACTCTTGGGTTACAGTGGTGAACTAGACAGAAGAGCTCTTGACTTTCAGAAAGGGAGACAGAAAATGATATATGATGAAATATAATAAAATGTCAAGTAATAATATATACCAATGGGAAAAACAAAGACAGCAAGAGAGAGAGAGAGAGAGAGAGAGAGAGAGAGAAGGATGGGAGGACAGGTGTCTCTAAGGAGATGGCATTTGAGCAGAGACCTGAAAGTATGAGGGGCCAAGACATGTGAAATCTGGGGATAGGTCTTTAAGGGGAAGGAATGGGAAGTGCAAAGGCCCCAAGCTAGCTATTATAATTTAAAAATTAGTGTAAGCAACTTAATAGTATTTTTGTAGTAACTAAAAAAGTATTTACTTTGTGGGAGAAAAATATCTACTGCATGCATAAGTATTAGACATTTCTGTATAAATCTTATTAATCCAATCCTAGGATGGCTATGGTTGTTATTGAATAGTTTTTCAGTAAGCATACTGAACTTTCTTCTTACGTGATAATCTTTGAGCTGCCAAGAGTCCTTTGAAACCATATAATGTTTTCAGGGTGCTTAAAATTTATGCTTTGTGACATGTATCCTGCATGACCTAATGTTGGAGTTCTTTGTGGATTTGTCATGCTTCCCTGCTAGAGTGGAAACTCCTGAGGGGTATGGACCCCATCTTCACCTTTGTATCCTGTCCACTTGCCAGTGTGGGGTCTTCTGTATAATAGGTGCTCAATAAATATGTATTTTGAAAGTGCATGAATATAATAAAACAAAGTATTTAGCACACAACCAAGCGGACTCCATGCCCCCCCTCACACTTTCCACCCGAGTGCACCCATAGCAAGTGCTGTCCCATCAGAGCCATGCTTTTGAGAGGATTTCATTTGATCCAGAACCAGTTTTTTACTGTCTTTCCTTGGCACATCACATGCCAGACAAGAAGATGAATTTCTCTGCCTTCTAGGTCTGACCTATTCCTTCCTCTTAGAATGTTCTTATTGATAAGTGGTCCATTGTGTTTTGCCTTGGTCACAACAAAAAAACAAGGAAAAATCTGACCCCAATTACCAGAACATTGCAATAGCAGAGTTTGAGAACCTGAGGCCTGTTTAGAATAATGTGCTTCTATCTTGAAAAGGAAAACCAAAACAGGAGGCATCACAATCCCGGACTTCGAGCTGTATTACAAACCAGTAATCAACAAGACAGTATGGTACTGGCACAAAACAGACACTTGTATCAATGGAACAGAATAGAGAACCCAGAAATGGACCTACAAGCATATGGCCAACTAATCTTTGACAAAGCAGAAAAGAATAGCCAATGGAATAAAGACAATCTCTTCAGCAAATGGTGTTGGGAAAACTGGACCACTTTCTTACATCATATGCAAAAATAAACTCAAAATGGATGAAAGACCTAAATGTAAGATAGGAAGCCATCACAATCCTCGAGGAGAAAGCAGGCAAAACCTCTGTGACCTTGGCCGCAGCAACTTCTTACTCAATACATCTCTGGAGGAAAGGGAAAGAAAAACAAAAATGAACTATTGGGACCTCACCAAGATAAAAAGCTTCTGCAAAGCAAAGCAAACAATCAGCAAAACTAAAATGCAACTGATGGAATGGGAGAAGATTCTTGCAAATGACATATCAGATAAATGGTTAGTATCCAAAATGTATAAAGAACTTATCAAACTCAACACCCAAAAAACAAATAATCCAGCGAAGAGATGAGAAAAAGACATGAATAGACACTTTTCCAAAGAAGACATCCAGATGGCTAACAGACACATGAAAAAATGCTCAACATCATTCATCCTCAGGGAAATACAAATCAAAACCACAATGAAATACCACCACATACCAGTCAGAATGGCTAAAATTAACAACTCAGGCAACAATAGATGTTGGCAGGGATGTGGAGAAAGGAGAACTCTTTTGCACTGCTGGTGGGAATGCAAACTGGTGCAGCCACTCTGGAAAACAGTGTAGAGGTTCCTCAAAAAAATTAAAAATATAGCTACCCTATGACCCAACAATTGCACTACTAGGCCTTTATCCATGGGGTACAGGCGTGCTGTTTCAAAGGGGCACATGCACCCCAGTGTTTATAGCAGCACTGTCAACAATAGCCAAAGTATAGAAAGAGTCCAAATGTCCATTCACAGCTGAATGGATAAAGAAGATGCGGTGTGTGTGTGTGTGTGTGTGTGTGTGT